>NC_090586.1:700000-967170 GCF_017918235.1 Porcisia hertigi | reverse complement strand
ATACTGGAATCCAAAAATGTGATACTGCGATGCCGCTGGGTGACCTGCGGGTGGATTTCCAATACTGGAATCCGAAAATGTGATACTGCGATGCCGCTGGGTGACTTGCGGGTGGATTTCCAATACTGGAATCCGAAAATGTGATACTGCGATGCCGCTGGGTGACCCGCGAGTGGATTCCGAGTACCGGAACGTTAGGAAACAAGGAAGGGGGGTCTGCTTACCTTTGACTAGTGAAGTTTGCGTTTTTTCTATGGGCACAGAAATTCACACCGTGTGGTCGATAACGTTTTGATTGAGTGCATAGCTGATGGCGCTAAAGCGGCCATCTTGCATCACACTGGCAGGACCTTTTTTTCTGCTTTTCTTTTCTCGAGCGGGTTGGCGTCAGGCTCTATTTGCGTCTGTGGGCTGGAGTTTTTTTATTGAAGCAGACGGTTTCTTAAAGGTGAAATTGGCAGGGTGGCAAAGTTAGAAAGAATCACATGAGCGTCGCGCGTTGTGAGGTTTACCGCCGCACAAGCCGCAGGGCCTAGAGACCCGCGAGTCGCCGGGAAATGGAAAGAAACACTGGAGGGTATGCAGCCTTACAGGCGTTTGCCGGGCGTGTTTTGAAGCAAGGACGGTGGCTCAAATGTAATTTTTTTAGCGTATAACAGAGCAAGGGGCCAAAGTGCATTTAAGGAAGAACCGAACCAAAAGCAACCCCAACCACCATCGCCACAGCACAGCGACCCCAAAACTGCTGCGCAACTGGCCGGGGGAAGGCCCCACCCTGACGGCGGTTTGTGGCGCACAGCGGCCCCCTCTCATACCCTGATAGCATTTTTTTTTCAGCAACACCACCGCCCCCAACGGCGCATGGGGGTAGCATGCCGGCATGGACAGGGCCAAGGCCTAGCATAGGCAACCCGAATGCGGTGATGAGAACTTAAAGCATACCGCCCCGGCGATAGCTACGAATTCTCACAAAAACCAGTAGACATAGCTCTAAATCTGTAATAGAATATTCCCCGAATCGAAATCTGTTCCTAGCTTTCTGGGCCGCAAATTCTGTCAATGGAAACGCTGCCCTTTGCACAAAGCGCTGGCTGTGGAGAGTAAAACCCCAAAGAAATAACTTTTTCGGGGTGGCGGAGAGTGAAATCCAAACTTGAAGGGAAGTAGAAACATGATGCTAAATGAGCAAGTTCATAGCACGGTCCACACGGTTGCTCAGATCCACTAAGTGGAAAAAAAAACGGGTGTGACTCCGAAAAATCCCAAAACACAAAATATACAAGATTAGGAAGACAAAGCAGAGACCGGAGCCCCTCCAACACCTTATTCCATCGTCGGCGGGTGAAGTGGGTAAACCATTTAAACCGCAAACTGCCCTCATCAAAGCGTGAATGCCCATATGAAAAAACTATTTCACATCCAAGGGGCGCCCCCACAAGAGAGAAGGCTACCCGTGGCATTCGCAGTCGCGGGCGCCAGTCGCGAAGATAAGTGTCATTCGCGGGATCGGTGGCGAAGGATCAAGTACCCCAAATACAATCCCATTTATATCCAGATCATCCCCCGCTCATACCTGGCTAAAAAAAATGTTTTTTGCCCACTGCCTTAATGATGAACACATGTGGTTTGGCTTGTTTTGGGCATTTGGCCTGGTGTAGATAAGTGGTTCTTCCACCCCTTCCCCCAAACCGTGGTGTGTAGATCGGGTGGCTCGCACACGTTAGGCCCGAAAAACAGATGGAAAAGTGGAACGGTGATGCCGACTAAATGACAGCGCGTTCCATGTTTTGAATGCACGTATTCAAAGATTATCTGCACTTAGGCGCTCTTGATTTCCATTTAGTTATTGTGTTCTGTTTAGTTGAAATGACTTTATCTAGAGCATTCCAGCTGCGATTTTTTTTCGGGGGCAGCAGAGCGCAGAGTAAGAAACTTATCTCATAGCACCTTTTTCCATGTTGTTGACGACGATATTTATTCCCTAGCGCCATGTGACTTGTGTGCTGGCTGAGGTTTTCTTCATGGAAAGCGCCTTCCACGAGGATGGCTGCCCAGTGGCGGTTGAGTCCCGGTTGGTTGCTTTCTCTGCCTATTTTTCGAACCCTCCCATTTCATCCGAAAGGTATTCAAGACAGCGCGTTTTTCTGTTTACTAGTTCTCCGATTATAAGTATCTTATTTTGTACGCGCTGCTTTTCCCTTTAACGCCGTCCCACCGCCACACAGGCTTTTTTCTTTTGCCCTTGCTTTTTAAATATTTCCCGTGTTCTTTCATTCTCTTGAGCGCCATATGTCTGGATCCTGCGACGGCACGTCCCCGGTTTACTCTACAAAGTGACTTCTCGGTGCGCAATGCGCCCCAAGCGCCCCCATATTGCACCGCTCATGCCCGTCAGGTCGTTGCGTTCACCGGGTGCGTTTTTGGACTCATTTATGTGAACTTTCCCAAAAAGGTGCTCAGGAGGTCCTTGTGTTAGTACTCGCGCCGTTCCACCATAGCCGTTCATCCCCCCAAGATTCACTCCCAGTAGTGGCCCTCTTCGGAAAACGATCGCCGCTCAAATGTCCTTACCTTTCCTATTTTTCTTATTCTTAGTGTGATGCCCCCGTTTTGTTGGGGCACCGAATCCTTCACACAGTGAACTTCCTCAACTTATCGCCGGTTCTGTTCCATTCCTTTTGCTTCCGCGTTTCATAATCTTGCATTTGCTTCTGCCCCATTCGGTGTGTATTCTAGTTCACAGTTTTTTTTTCTCCTCGCCCGGCGCCGTGGTTCATCTTAACGTGGGCGTTTTCAGAGATTACACACAGTCTTGTTTTTTTCGGAATGCCCATCCCCAACCCAACCGCCCCCGACAATGGCAGCGCGTCCTGCAAATAAACGGGTTGTGGTCTCGATATTGCCTGGCCAGCCGTTTGGGAAAAGACGAGTACCCGGTGGGGCTGCACGTTTCAGCCTGTCTTCTGGATAATCCTTTCGCATAAATCAGGCGGCCGCAAGTGTAACCGAGCCTTCGGAGTTAATTCCCGCCGAGCGTCAGATGATGCCCCCCACCCCGCGCTGTCACTGTCGAACTGCCCCCGGTGGCGAACAGCTCCCCGCATTCCTGGCTCGGGGGGCGTCAGTGTGATGCATTGCTGCCGATGCCGGCGCTCAAGTGCTGCATTGGCGCTGCGTCGGGGCGACCTGCGAGAGCAAAGGCGTTGCACAATCCACGCGATTGGAAACGCATCGGCGCGACTCGGATGCATTCCACCCGGCCCTGGCTGTTTACTGCCGGGGGTTCCGCGTCCCCCTGGGTTTTGGTACCGCGGGGGTGGGGGGCGGGGCCTGGTGTGTGAGGCCTGGTTCGGGGGGCTGTGCTTACATCACCGCCTCGGTATTGCCACGGTGGGGTGTGTGAACGGCGGCTTCGAACCACGCGATGGGTCTGTTTATTTATTTACCCAAGGAGGGACAAGCGGGCGGGGTTTGTGCACATACCAGCCAAGACTCACGGTGAGGTTGTTGAGGCGAGGCGAAAAGGTGAGAGGTCGGCATCAAAACACTATTTTACGCTTCGATTTGCCCTTAACACTGGGGGGATTTCGTAAACGGACATTTGTTTCAGCGGTTTGGTCAGTGGCGGTGTTCCCGAGCCTGTTGTGTTCTTTTAGGTGGTTCCAGGGGCGAGGTGCCCCTCCCGGCGGCCCGTTTGGCGCATGCGACCCCCACCGGCCCCGCGAAGGGCAGGGGCAGGTGGTTGATAGCAACCCTCGCGCGTTGTGCAATGGTTTCTGTGATGCACGTGCGTATTTTGATGGAAAGCTCGAACACCACGAGTGGGTTGCTGCACGGCCCTGTCAGTAATGGTTGCTGCTGGTTTCTTTTGTGTGGGGGGGGGGGCCTGGGGGATCATCTTTCTGGGGCGATAAGCTGATTTACGTCGTAGACATGTGCAAAACAAGAATTTGCCTAGTCGGTGTTTATCTGAAAAGGTTATTCTTGAGCCGTGCCTTTTTCGAATTCAAACGCTTCTGCGGAAGAAAACGGGCAACTCGTAGGAAATAAAAGCCAACAAAACGCTAAGTATATTGCGGGATCTAGGAAAATGGATTGAAAAAGTTTCTGCGAGCTGAACCCGCAGGCGTTACCGGGCGAGCCGGCACCACTTCTCCTACCGGCCCCCAAGCCCCCCACCAGAACCAAAAGACCCCGAGGGGCAAGAAATTCCTTTTTACATGAAGGCCCGCTCTCCGTATCAAACGCTCGCTGGGGGACGGCCGCGCTCGCCTTTGCATCTCCCATTGTCTCTAACCAAAGGCCCCGCGCCTCAATAGCGCAAAACACCTTGGATTCTTTCGTTCTTGTTCTTCCCAAAGAAAAAAACATTCTTGGTATTTTCGCTCCGGCCAAAAGAAGCAACCTCCCTGTTCACTTTCAGTCCAACACTTTCGTGACCTCTACGGAGTGAAATTCCCAACGCTTTTGCGTGTCGGTATCTGGGCCCCGGCTTGAAGGCCTCAAGGCGTATATTCGAAGTCCACCTGGGCGTTTCCACTCTACTGCAACGCGCGGGCTGGTATGTGCACAAACCCCGCCCGCTTGTCCCTCCTTGGGTAAATAAATAAACAGACCCACCGCGTGGTTCGAAGCCGCCGTTCACACACCCCACCGTGGCAATACCGAGGCGGTGATGTAAGCACAGCCCCCCGAACCAGGCCTCACACACCAGGCCCCGCCCCCCACCCCCGCGGCACCAAAACCCAGGGGGACGCGGAACCCCCGGCAGTAAACAGCCAGGGCCGGGTGGAATGCATCCGAGTCGCGCCGATGCGTTTCCAATCGCGTGGATTGTGCAAACGCCTTTGCTCTCGCAGGTCCCCCCGACGCAGCGCCAATGCAGCACTTGAGCGCCGGCATCGGCAGCAATGCATCACACTGACGCCCCCCGAGCCAGGAATGCGTGGCCCTGTTCGCCACCGGGGGCAGTTCGACAGTAACAGCGCGGGGTTGGAAGCTGCTGGGATAGCCTAAAAAGCTTGTAGCGCGCAAAGTGAAACTGTTAGGAATGTCCTCTGGCAGGAATGTATTCCCCGAAAGTTGAATCATGAGGAGGCTCGTTTTTTTTTCCCTGTGGCCGGGTTGGATTTCCCGAGGGGCGGTCGGGTTAGGTCGTGTTCGGTTGGGTGGTGGTGCTCCGATGCTGTTGTTCTGCTGTGCGCTATTTTCTGGCGGAGGGTCTCCCAGTGGTGCGGTACGGGGTTGTGGTCGAAGAAAGCGGCAGCAATTCTGTTTTTCTTTCCTGTGGAGCGAGAGGGGTGAGGGGAGCTCTTTTTTTTTTTCCCGCTGGTGTCGGAAAACAGCGTCCCCAGGAGTGCCTAAGTGTGCTTGTTTTCCCAGAGCGCCGTTTCTGATCTGTAAGCTCAAAAGGTCTCCGAGATGGGAAGGTCATTTGTTTTTTTCATGGGATTTGTGTGTGTGTGGGGGGTGTTGTCTTCGGCCGAGGGCAGATAAGGAGACGCAGGGCCAAAGTGGTTGGCGGAGAAAAGCTTGGTTTATCAACGGTTCTGCGCAGACGGGAATGAAATCAAAATCGTCTATGGCCCACTTCTTTCAGCGACCTCTGTGGTTGAGGAAGCGGGGGGGGGGGTGAGTAAAGTTGAAGGGGGGGGTAGGTGAGGTTGAAAAAGTGACGAAGAGACGAAAAATGCACAGGTTTTAACCTTGAGGTAACTGATCACAACGCTGCATGATTGTAATCAGGGATGCAATTCAGTTGTTTCTTCGTGGGGGAAATCCAGTTGAAAGGAGAACTTTGCGAGGGAAAGCGATCAGGGGTAAAAATTACAAAGTCGGCAATGTGAATTGATGGGGGTTCTTTTTGTGCGGTTCCTGAGTTCCTTTTTTCGTCCGCTGAGGAGAGCGGAAGCTGGACCCCTTTTTTTCTTTGGGAAGCGGGGAGGCAGCATTCCCACCGGGACATTGTGAGGCTGGTTGGTTCCGTCTTTTGCCGTATTTGGCGCCTCTTCGTATTCAGTTCACCAGATTGGTTTTTGAACTGGTTCACTTTTCGTGACGAGCGTCATCTTTCAACCCCGAAGGGCTGGAGCCTCATCGCCTGTTTGGGAAGTTCATCTCCGCAAAGGCGACTTTCGCCGTTGCTGGCGAGTGCACGTGCGCCTTATTGACAGAGTTATGGGATTGTCTATGTTTCATGGGTGTGCGAAGAGCTAAGTCGCTCAACTCGGCGCTGCCCTGTTCATTCGAAAAAGCTGCAGTATAGTAGGACCATCTTCAGGAAGGGTGATGACGAGAATAACCGATGCATGTCCCGACGCGTGAGGTGTCACGCGCTTGCGTCATTGAGTATTTCTCTGAAATATAATCGGTCCTTCCATTTTTATCGAGGTGGTGTGCCCCAGGTTTTCCTCACGTAATATATGGTAGGGTTGCAAAAAAAAAAGGAGACTTTTGATTGCAAAGTTACACCAGTGCAACCACTACCTCTTCTCTTGCCTGCATGGTGAGATTGGGTTGGCAAAGAACTCTTGTATTCGCTGAACTTCTCTCTCATCGTTATGAAACCACTGGAGGCTATGGCAGTAGTTTGCAGTTGTCAGTAGAGTAGCTTTACATAATGGATCGATCCTTGAGAACTTATCAGCTTTTGTTTCTGGCATCATCTACTACGATTAGTCGAAGGTTGCCAAGCACGCTTGAGTGCTTTGGCGCTAGGGGAGTCATGGACACTGATGCGCTGCTGACACTGAGCAGCTTCTGTCGGGTTCGCATGCAGGCTCGACCTGTTTTTTCTACCGTATCACAGACATATGTTAGTGATGTTATCAATTTCATCAAGCAATGGCAAAGCAGCAGGAGCGAGCAGACTCCATTAGTCTTAGCCTTTTCAAAAGCTGTAGCTGATGCCTTTGTGGAGACAAAAACAAAACGAGACCAGCTCATCGTCCTCTGGCTGTTGTGTAGCCTGCTGATGGAGAGGATGACGGATGCTGGAAAGCTCTACTGGCAGTGTGAACACACACGAAGGATTTATCGATTGTCATCCTCAGTAAGCTGCATTAGTGTCGACGAGCGCGATAGCAGCATTTCTGTTCCCCCCAGGCTCACCCCAGAGCTTGCTAAACCACTCAATCAGGACTCAGCTTCAACGAAGCTCTCCTCAAATGTTGCAAGTTGTTCCCACACACCGATTCCCGCACGTGACTCTGCCACCGTTTACTGTGCCCCTTTTCAGAATGGGCACGCTTTACAAACGTCAAAGTTTGATTTTTTTTTGCCTGATGTCGCAGAAAGCAAAGATGTTCTCGTTTTCTGCACTAAAATGATCCAAAAGGGAAAGTACTTTCGATCATGCTGCGTCAGACGACTAGACGATTGCTGTGACGGGAAAAACTTGAAGGAGTGCTTGATGGCATCAAACGTGCATGTTGTTTTCGTGCAGCAGTCTATTCATAAAGAGCTGAAAGAGGTTTTTATAAGGTGCAATGTCTTGTTTTTGGATCGACTCGGACGTGGCACTGTGGATGCATCGGAAAAAACACTTCGATGGACAGTATTTGAGAACCTTAGTCACTGGCTTTTCATCTTGAGAGCAAAGTCCGGTCAAGGGTTCTGGAGATCCTGGGCAGCCACTACGAAGCATCAATTTGGTCTGATTCTCAAACTGCGTGTAAGGCACTACCCTGAAAGCGCTGGAGAGGGCATAGCCCCTGTACAGAATTTCTCATACAGTGCTATGACAGGGCCGACGCTCCGTGAGGTAAATAGCGCAGCTGATGAGGCCAAGCGGCTCGGTACAGGCGATGATGTTGAGGCGGTTCTGCTCCGGAATAGTTTTCTCGCAGTCTTGCTGTGTGCGTGCGGAGATGGCAGGGTCAATGCTCCAGGAGAAAATCGAGCCTCTGTGATCAGAAAAGAAACTGTGATGCGCACTCTTGAGATAGCTTGTCAAGTGTGTCGTGCTCTCATGTAGTACGAAAGGCCTGGATTTCATGGTACATAAATCTACAAATTCCTCCTACTTATAAGGGATGTTATCAGGCTTCTAAGCTGTTTTGAGGTTCTCACAAGTGTGGCTTCATCGCGCAAAACCTTATTGTCGGGTTTAAGATGCGTTCTACTCATGGTTGCTTGTTCCCTGAAATTACATGCATTATGAATTGTCATACTCCCACTTCCATGACCTCTATTGCGCATCTGGTTGGGTTTCTTCCAAAAGTTATCTGGCTTCACACTCCTTGTACACCGTGTCACAGTTGATAAGACAACACCTTGTAACCATGAGGGAAGGCAATGACCATTGGGGAGAAATGATTTTCCCTGGTGTCTACATGATTCAACGGTCTACAGGTACCCCTATGACCAGCGGAACGGCGCAACCAGATAATCCAGTGAATTTGGAGCTCGTTCATCTCGAAATAGACGAGACGGAGAAGTACATTGAGCTCCTCAAAAAGAGCAACCACGAAATTGCCGCGTATTTGATGGAGCAGAAAGAGAGACGTTCTACAGAGGAGGAGGGTGGTGGTGCTGCTGCATCGATGATTGCGCTTTCCGATGGAGGTGTGGAGGAGGAAGACGACGAAGCAGTTTTTCGTGAGGCGTTGGAAGAAAATGTACTGGTCATTGCGAGGAAAAAAAGAGAGCTGGCGCAGCTACGTGCGCTCATCGAGGGGCAGCGGTGCGGCTGCTCGTGCGCTCACAGTAAGTCTGTCGACCCTCAGTCGATTGCAGCTCCCAACGATGAATCAAGAATCGCTCTGTGATTTTTGTGCACTTCCACCCTCAGTACCTGCAGCTTTTTGTGGTCAAAGCGCGTTTGACACCTCTGAAACTTCTCAATGATAGCGCGAGGCGTCCTGAATAGATACGGACTCATTGGGATTGTATGACGACACTTGTTTGCAGCGGAAAACGAGAGTAACCCTCATTGTATTCTTGTTCTCTTGAAGGTCTCAGGATTTCGATCTCTTCACAGAGCTGGTCTCTACCCCCACTTTGCTTCATGCCCACTTCTCTATCCACTTCTCAAATCACCGTCTCTGATTTCCCTTCTGATATTATTTCTCTACCACTTCAAGTCATTTCTTCACAGCAAAACAAAAACAGCAGCAGCAGTCGCTTCTACACCCTCGTCTCAATGCCACCAAAGAAGCAAGACAAAGAGGAGCCCAAGACAGTGTTGCTTGGTCGTCCCGGAAGCAACCTCAAGGTCGGCATCGTTGGTCTTCCCAATGTGGGGAAGTCGACGTTCTTCAATGTCCTTTCTAAAAAGGGTGTTCCAGCAGAAAACCGTCCATTCTGCACCATTGATCCCAATACCGCCGACATCAACATACCGGATGATCGTTTTGATAAGCTGGTGCGCATCCACAAGCCGGCGTCCATTGTGCCAGCTCAAGTACACATTTGCGATATTGCTGGTCTTGTGCGCGGCGCGAGCAGCGGCGAGGGTCTCGGAAACAACTTTTTGTCTCACATCAGCTCCTGTGATGGGATCATTCATATGGTGCGCGTCTTTGAGGAGATAGAGATTACTCACGTGGAGGGCGACTTAGACCCCATTCGCGATCTTGAGATCATCTTTTCCGAGCTTGTCATGAAGGATTTGCAGTGTGTCAACGGTTTGATCGACAAGCTGACGCCGATTGTCAACCGTGGTCTTGACAAATCGAAGAAAGGTGACCTTGACACGCTGCACAAAGTCAAGGGAGTGTTGGAAGAGGGAAAGCAGGTGCGCTGCTGTCAATGGAACGGAAAGGAGATTGACTTCCTCAACACAATCCAGCTTTTAACCGCGAAGCCAGCCATGTTTCTGGTGAACATGTCCGAGGGTGATTACATGCGACAGCGTAACAAATGGCTGATGAAGCTCAAGGACTGGATCGACAAGCACACTGGTGAGCCTATGATCCCATTTTCAGCGGAGCTGGAGTCGACCTTTGTCTCCATGTCTCAGGAGGAGGTGGATAAGTACTGCGAGGAGAAGAAAACCAAGTCACAGATCCACAAGATCATCAGCACAGCGTACAGTATCATCAACCTTATTCACTACTTCACCGCCGGCGCTGATGAGGTGAAGTGCTGGACTATCCAGCGTGGGACCAAATCACCACAGGCGGCCGGTAGGATTCACACGGACATGGAGAAGGGTTTCATCTGTGCTGAGGTGATTGAGTGGGCTGACTTTGACCGACTGGAGAGTGAGGCCGCTTGCCGTGACGAGGGCAAACAGCATCAGCAGGGGCGAAACTACGAGGTACAGGATGGCGACATTATTTTTTTCAAATTCAACGCGGCGAAAGGCGGAAAGAAGTGACTCATGATTTTAGTATATCACTGGGCTCTTCCTTGTCTTTTTTCCACGTAATACCAGAAAAATTTAACTAAGTGGATGTGGTGCAATCTGGCCAAGGAGTTACGCTGCCTTTATTTACGTGTTTTCAAGTACTAACACCGGATTTTTGTGTGACTCCAGCTAGGAAAAGAAGCGAAGAAAAGACAACTGGTCACACAACGAGGGTCTGTTTGCTGGTGAAACTGAACCAGAAACACAGGGGTCTGGGGGCTTCGCGTCTCCTCACTGCGTGCAGAAGTCTTTTCTCACGTCCCAGTAACATGCAGTCGCCCGTGCTCACGGCATCGGTGTTCGCAAAGCAGGCAATCTTTGATGCACGAGACTTTCAGTGTTACTCTCCTTTTTTCATTAGCACTCTGTGTGAACCTGTGTGTGTGTGTGTGTGTTACTCTTTTCATTTGTACTGAAATCTCATATGGCGGTGAACGTGCACAAGTAGCAGCCTTTATCCAAAGGGCCGGCACCACAGGTGGTGTTCTTCACTTAGGCCCCCCTAGAAACACAACTGATTTCGTTCTTGTTCCACAGCATTTGACACGCAAAGAAAACAGAAGGCATGCCTCTAAAAGGGTTGAGCGCTCTCAAGGGCAACACACAGAGTATGCTGCTCTCCCCTGTGTGCGACAAATATTCTATTCTGATGGAGGATGATAAAATACGAGTCGGTGCGAGTAGCATGCAGGGGTGGCGAAGCACGATGGAGGACGCACACGCTGTCTACCTCTCACTGCCCAACATGCCAGGAAATATTCGGGATGAGGATTGTGCGATTGCTGCTGTTTTTGATGGTCATTGCGGTAGCAAGTTTGCGCAGTCATGCGCTGCAAACATCCGTGACTGGCTGACGTCAACTGATGCGTTCCGACAGGGGAGCTTCGAGAAAGCTCTGAAGGATGCTTATTGTAGAGGAGACGTTGCTCTTCATAAGGCCATGCCAAACGAGCTGAGTGGCTGCACGGGCAACTGTGTTTTGATTATTCAGAATCATTTGTACTGCGCCAACACGGGCGATTCACGGGCGGTGTTGTGCCGCAACGGTGAGGCCATAGCGCTCAGTGAGGACCACAAGCCAACCAATCCTGCCGAGAGGGACCGGATCATGAAGGCCGGAGGGTTTGTTCAGGCTGGACGAGTGAACGGTATCTTGTCTCTTAGCCGAGCATTTGGCGACTATGCATTCAAGGACATGAGTCTCAAGCCAGAGCAGATGGCCATCACAGTGACCCCAGACGTCTCCCACACGGAGCTGACTCCGCACGATGAGTTCGTCATCGTAGCGTGTGATGGAATCTGGGACATGATGACAAATGAGAAAGCTGTTGAGTTTGTGCGGAACGAAGTTGCCGACCACGGCGACATATCTTTAGCTTGTGAGCGGCTAATGAATGCGTGTCTGGCTCCCACACCCACATCCTACGGTACCGATAACATGACTATAATCATTCTCCAGTTTAAGAGCTTGTTCTTGAAGAGGGTGGAAGGTAAGTTCTGTACAGACTGACCTGCAAGAGCAAGCACGTGCACACCATTTGGCAGACACCATCAAAGGGCGAAGCCAACAACGAAAGGGATATCAAAAGGCAGGGCAGGCATAGTTTATAATGTATAGTGCAGCACCGCCGAAAGTGGAAGACCACGACTACACCTTTTCTCCCTTTCGTTTGCTCATCTGGTTTTAGTGTAGTTTTTTTTTCCTTCTCCCTCCCCTTGTCAGCATCTGTGGCTGCATCATGCGCTTTTTATGGTTTTATTGCTTGCCCTTATTGAGGCGAAAAGAAAAAAAAAGGGTACCCCGTTGGCTGGCACCAAATTCACTGCTTGTGTTTCTGTCTCGTGCACACTTCTTTCTGTAGTGCCTCTCTCTCTTTCTCTCGCGGAGACCGTGAAATCACGGGGTGAGGAGCAGGGACGCACCTCATCGAACCCCTAGCAAGAGGCTGCTCTTCCGGGGCTGTTGGATTCGTGAAATACAAACTGTAGCCAGTCGTCTCAGCTGGCCTCAGCCAATGCAGCAAGGCGGAGCCCCCACGTGCAAGCGCGGAAACCCCACTGACTGCATAGAGGTGCTCGTCTCTGCCTTCATTTAGTATTTCGCCTGTTTTCTTTTCCCCTCCTGAGACGTTCAGCACCAAAAAAAAATATCATCGCATACCGGCAAACAACACACTTATGATCATCTTAGCACTCCTTGTCCTCCTTTGAAGGTACGTGGACGCTGGAGAAAACTGGGTACGGGAGCAACAACTCTTCCCACGATCAGGGGTGACCGTTGCTTTTCTATTTTCTTCCGTTTATTCGTACGAAGCAACTACACATTTAAACACCTCTGCCACCACGCGCACTGATACCCATAGGGAGGTAGCAGACACCTGTCCATCACTGGAATGGTCCTGTGATGGACCAGTGTGCAGTCTCGGAGTGGAGTGTCGTGGGAACGTTCCGGAAAAGACCGGTTCCACAAGGACCCATAGTGGACTTCACGTCAGATGTGACTCACCGTAATTACCTCGACAACACGGATGCCCCCGTCTTGTTGTATGAGGCAAAGGCTGACGAGGGTCACCAACAAGCGCGTGTGCCACGGTACATGGCGCGCAAGATTGCGATCCCGCAACCTTCTTTGAGAAAAATGAAGGTTGTGTCGCTTGCACCGCCGCGACCCGCCGACACCGGGGCGCGCTCTCATGATGATTTTTTTTTCGTTGACTGTCCTGAGCCACCGAGTGCTCCTTCCCACCACCGAGATGGCGTGCACCGACACACACCGCTCGTGGTTGGGACGATCTTCCCCACTCCCCTACAATGGGCCTTTTTGCTTCCATTCGCTGTGTTTTTGGCAGACCTCCTCCTCCTCGTAGTGAGCCTCACAACGTACAAACTTGAAAAGAAGTTGACAGCTGCGTGTTGTGTTCTAGTTTTGGTCCCGGATGCTTGGGCATTTTTCTTATTTTTCAAGCGTGGTATTTACTCTCTTACGATCGCTGTGCACCTCCTTCTGTGGCCAAACATTGCGCTGCTCTATTTACAACCCTTTGTATCTCAGTTCTACATGATACACTTTCTTTCAACCACGCTGATGGTCCTGTACTGCCTGCGCATCCGTGCAAGCACCTACATGACGTTCTGTACACTACGCTGACGCCGAAAGCACATGTATACCATCAATCCCGGGCACGAATTAGCACATCATGCGGAGCTCTCCTGGGGCTGCGTGTGTGAATGCCCCCTCATGTTGTTCAACAGAAAGTGAGAATGGAGGCAATAATTTTACAAGAGGTCCGACTATGTGTGGTCACTCTGTTGCTCTTCCTCTCTCTTTCCATCTCGTGTGCTTTTCCTCCTCGCTCAATGCAGCGCCTTCCTAATGACGGGGGACACTTCGGTCGGGTATATCACAGTACGCGACATGCTTTGGAGGCTACCCCAGCAGCTTCCAACCCCGCGCTGTCACTGTCGAACTGCCCCCGGTGGCGAACAGGGCCACGCATTCCTGGCTCGGGGGGCGTCAGTGTGATGCATTGCTGCCGATGCCGGCGCTCAAGTGCTGCATTGGCGCTGCGTCGGGGGGACCTGCGAGAGCAAAGGCGTTTGCACAATTCACGCGATTGGAAACGCATCAGCGCGACTCGGATGCATTCCACCCGGCCCTGGCTGTTTACTGCCGGGGGTTCCGCGTCCCCCTGGGTTTTGGTGCCGCGGGGGTGGGGGGCGGGGCCTGGTGTGTGAGGCCTGGTTCGGGGGGCTGTGCTTACATCACCGCCTCGGTATTGCCACGGTGGGGTGTGTGAACGGCGGCTTCGAACCACGCGGTGGGTCTGTTTATTTATTTACCCAAGGAGGGACAAGCGGGCGGGGTTTGTGCAGATACCAGCCCGCGCGTTGCAGTAGAGTGGAAACGCCCAAGGGTGGTGGTGGTGGTGGGGAATTATTCAGGTCTGAGGTTCGGCTTCGTTGTCTTAGGTGGCGGTACTGTCGAAATGAAAACTTCTCTTTTTTCGTGGACGTCATATATGTGATGGTGTGCAGGGAGGCAGTACCCGGATGTCGCCACCACTGTTGATGCGGGTTTTCAGAGATGAGATGTACTTTACTGGGCACTCCAACAACTTCCTTCACCTCTCCAATGCTTTTCTCTTTCTCTTTGTAAATGGTATATCGTTTCACGTCTATTTATGTTTTTCCTCCAGAGCCGCACAGTGTGGCACTCTTTATTTCTCAGCGGAGATGCTGTTCCTATTGCCCAAGCCTAGTTTTTAAATCAAATTGGCCTGCGTGACTGTTTTCCACTCATCTTTGTACAGTGCACCAGACGAGAGTGAGCGTTGCGAATGCCACCCAAAAAAAAAGATGACCAAGGCGAGGTGCTAGCCGACACGTTTCGCTACCCAGACGGGAGTGTTTATGAAGGCAAGTACGGAATCAAGTCCGACCCTAACGCGGAGGTGCTGACGGCGGTGACTTCCATCGTGTCACCTTCCGTATCAGGAAAGAAGCATGGTGCTGGCGGTGCGGCCACTGCAGCGGTGACTGCCGCATCTTCGTCTACACCCTCGGCACTGAATGTTTACATGCACGGCTACGGTATTCTCGACGACTCCTCCTCTGCCCGCTACGAAGGCGAGTGGCGCAATGGCTTGATGGAAGGGTTCGGAGTTCTATCGCTTCCCAGCGGGGGCCGTTACACGGGAGAGTTCGCACAGAATGAGTTTCACGGGACGGGACGCTATATGTGGGCGGACGGCTCGTATTATGAGGGAGAGTGGTGCCACAATCAGATGCACGGGCTTGGGGTCTATGTAGACGTCACGAGCAAGCGATGGCATGGCATCTTCACCAATGGTGACGCAGCGCAACTTATCGCGAAAGTGGAGCTGTGAATGGTGCGGTTCCATGATTTAGCGTTTTGTGTCACGTTTCATTCTTTCTTTCTCTGTGCCGCCACGATAGCGCTATTGGTTCCCTATGTCATGATGTACATAGTTTCAACGGACACAAGCTGCTCTCTGTCCCCCCCTTGAATGAGGGACACTAATGCACACTCCCTTTTCTGTCCCTATCGGCTTTTCTCATTTGAAACAGGAAGGAGAGGCGGGCACGCAAAGCTTCTTTCAAGTGGGCACCGAGTGGGAAGAGCAACAACAAAAGCAAGAACGATAAAAACAGTGGTCGAGAATCAATTGTGGCTCGCATATTGATAACCATCGTTGTATAAACACACGTCATGTACTGCACCTGATCGTGGCTCATTCGAGTTGCCGCTTGAAAGGAGTCCATAAAACAAAAAGATGTGACCACTGAACGACCGCAGACTCGGAGGAGAGGTGATGATTCAGGTGTGTGTATGTGTGTATGAGGAGGTTTTTTTTTCTGTGACATCTACTTCAGCCTGTAACTATGACCCCAATTTTTCTCTCCATCCTGCTCTCTCTCTTGTTTGTTTTCGTTGTTCCTCTGTTCCCTCTCCTCTGGGACCGCACCTCACGCCAATGGTGTCGTTGTTGCGTTTTGGCTGTGTGGTTTGTGTACTCACAGCGGACGTACGGAGAAGAACAGTAACTTGGTGAGGGTGCCAGCTCTGGGCGGTTCTTTGTATTTCTCTCTCCCCCCCGCTTGCCTCATTTCCAGACAAGTGGGATCTCCACTTCTCTCTGCAGAATCCCTAACACACGTATTCTCACACTCGGAAGAGTCTCAAAGAGAGGGCAACCAAGAGTTCATAAGCGCACTTCTCAAACAAAGGATGACGGAGGAGGTCAATTACGACGAGCTGGCGGACTTGCTGGCATCGAACGCAGTCGTTCTGGATAAGGGCGCTGGGGCCGCGATGGGGGAGGAGGAGGAGGAGGAGATCAGCAAGCCAAAAAAGCAAAAAAAGGTCAAGAAACACAAGAAGCACAAGAAGGTCAAGAAGCGGCGACGGGAGGGGGAAGACGATGATGAGTCTTCGGATGACGGGCGTCTGAAGTCCAAATACGTTCTGGACGCCGCAGAGAGCGGAAAATCGGATGATGAGGATGAGTTGTCTGATGCAGAGTTTGTCGATGATGACGGGGAGGTCGCCGAGGCCGGCTACGGTGACCGACCTCGGCACTACATGTTTCACGAAGGCGACGACAAGAAAAGCGTGGATGAAATGGCTCGCTACTACGAAGAGGCGGATCGACACTACCGCAAGCACGGGAATGATGAGGATGCGCTATTGGCGATTGGTGACCTGTCCTCCCGTCGTCTTGCCTCTCAATTTCTGCCACGTGAGGACGACCCAAAGGTGTTTGCCGTCAAGTGCCGTCCTCGTATGGCACGTGTGCTAGTGACGCGCATCGTGAACAAGTGCTATGCCTACCGCGTTGGACGCAACTATGAGCGAAAGAAAGTCGACCTCGGCATCATCTCCGTCTTCGCGCTGGATCACGTGAAAGAGTACATATACGTTGAGGCCAGTCGCAAGCGCTTCGTAGAGAACGTGCTCAACGGTCTCGATGGCGTCTTCCGCTTCAACATTGCCGTGGTGGACCCAAGGGAGCTTCTCCAGACCATGGAGACGCGTCCGTCCACACAGAAGTTGCGTGTGGGTGACTACGTCCGCCTGCGCCAGCGCTTTTATCGTGGCGACCTTGCACAGGTCACGGCCTTGCACCCCGATGGTGTCCACATCACGTGCAAGGTGGTTCCTCGCGGGGACTTTGTGCAGAAGCCGTTCAATAAGCCGACGAAGCGACTTGAGCCCCGTTTCTTCACGCCACGGCAGGCGATAGGGGTGCGAGAGACCGAGAACTCGTACGTGTGGGGTGATATGCACTTTGACCGGGAGGGCTATCTTCTTAAGACGGTATCAACGCGGATGGTGATATCGGGAGCGCAGATGGAGCAGCCCAGTACCGAGGAGCTCGCTCGGTTCTACAACGATCGCCGCGAAAAAGTGGAGCAGGCCCTCAAGGCCGCGGAGGCGGCTGTGCAGGTGCCGCCCATCAGCATTGGCGATTCCGTTCGTGTGACTACCGGGCAGCTGCGCAACACCATTGGCGTGGTCGAGAACGTCTTCACCAACACGAACACTGCCGTGCTCACCTGCACAGTACCTGGCCGTGCGCAGCCCATCAAGGTGCAGGTAGAGCTTGGTGCCTGCACGAAGCACTTTTCGGAAGGTGCACACGTTGTTGTGGAGCGTGGTGAGCACGCTGGTGAATCGGGAACAGTGGTCAAATCCTGGGGCAGCATCGTACTGCTGTTTCCAGATCGCGCTGCCGTTGGGGCGGAGCTGAAAGTCGAAGCTAACGACTGCCACCAGAGCAAGTTGGGAAGTGTTTCATTGCACTCGAAGGGCGTGTGGCAAGTGTTTGATCTCGTTTCCATCACGGAGCCGAACTGTGTTGGCTGCATCGTGCGCCTGAACCGAAATGATGTAGATGTGCTGACCGAGAACAACGATGTACGTACGTTTTCCTACGCCCAGGTAAACGCTGTGGGGCGGGACACACGCCAGACGACGGACTGCCGCGACAATACGCTTTCTCGAGGCGCGGAAGTGCACATTCAAAAGCATCCCTGGACGCCGATTGGCCTGGAAGGGCAGACGGGCCGTATCGAGCACATCTTCCACCGAACCATCTTTGTGCGCTGTCGCGCGTCGCCGCTCCACGCAAGCATAGTTGCTCTGAAGGCAGAGTGCGTGCTCCTCATCGGCGGACGCAAGACGACTCGCCGTGTTGCGCCGGAACAAAGCTTGGCTACCGGTATAGGCATAGGCCAGTACGCCGGGGCTCCTGTGCGCCTTTCTGTTGGGCAGAGCCGTGACTCGGAGGTGTGGGATGAGAGTTCGATGATGGACGTCAATGCATCCACGATGGTATAGATGATCCTTACACAAGCAAGCAGGCATGGGAATAGGTTTTGGCTTCACCACCGCGTCTTCACTGTCCGGGTGTCTCTTGTGATGGTTCCTTTGGTTATATTGCGCCAGGGACAGTGCAGCTGTGCGCATGCTCTGGCGCGTCGTCGTCTTGTCTGTGAGTGGGGCTGGGCAAGAGAATCACTGGGATGGCGTATGTGCCACCGTCTTCACTGCGTCTTTGTGCACGCGCAGAGTCTAGCGCACACATGCGCACAGTCGTCTACAGGCGGAGGGGGGGGGTCTCTGAAAGGACTTGCACAAATCCTAACATACACACACACACACACACACACACTCACACTCACACGCACACAAAGAACTTTCTACAGGTCAAACTCCGCTTTGAGGAGAGAGAAGGGAGATAATGCGCCCGTTCCTCAGAGGAGACTGGCTCCTTTTTTTTTGTGAGCCCTCTTTGTTTCTTTCTGCTGATGCTTGTGCATGTGTCTGTCTGTCTGTCTCTCAATTGTGGTTGTGTGTGTGTGTGTGTGTGTGTGTGGCGCTCTCTTTGTTGTGCCCATATGGCACCGAGGAAGGGGGCAAGTGAAGCGTCAGGTCCGTCCTTTTTTTTTTCCTCTCTCGTTTGACGGCGAGCGTATGTGTGTGTATTTTTCGAATCCGAGTTGTTCGTATCCTCTGCCCAGACCTCTCCCTTTTCTTGTTTTCGGGGGTACACTTATCTCCCTTCTCCTGCGCACGCGGGCAGTGATTGTGTGCCCTATTTGTGTGTGTGTGTGTGTCTACATGCTAAACAGTAACAACCAAGCAAACAGAAAAGAAGCAAGTGGGTGGTTGTGACGATCGTAAAAGAAGAAGCAAACACACACACACACTCAGCTGCGCCCACAGCCACCACAGGCGACACGGTCTCACCGGGGGCAGGTACTCCTCCTCTAGTGTGCTGTTTTCGTTTGTCTGCCCGCGTGCCGTGGAAAAGGGTGTCGGAGTTTATTTTACTGCATCAACACCACATCAATTTTGCTCACGACCCAAAGGGCAGAAGAACACTCAGGTACGACGGCGTAGGTGAGCCTATTGGTCCACATAAAGGGAGGAAACCACTGTGCCGGTCTGCATGCATCGAGCGCGGCTTCTGTGTGACTTCGGTGCGTTCCCACTATCAGGTCCCTCTTTTCCATTTCTGCACACTCGTATCTCGCCACCGTTTTCTCTCTCGGTTCCTTCCTCAATAAGCCAAATTGCTATTTAGGAGACACGCACCCACCCGGTCGTGGGAAACCATGCGCCACACGCGAATCCCCAGAGCGGGGCGTCACGTAGCGGTCGCTGGTGCTGTCCCCGCAGTGTCATCATCCGCCTCCTCCCCGAGGCGGATGCCCGTCAGGTTTTCTACCTCGGCCTTTCTATCGGTCGACGGTACACCGACGCGATTTTCGGCTTATCTTGCTCCTTTCCGCCACTTTGCGCGACGCACGGCACCGCACCTGTTTGAGGTGAACCCAACTCGTCAAAGCTACACCCTCGAGGCTGCCTTTGAGGAACCAGCCTTTCGCTTCATCTGCGAAGGCGTCGACGTCGACTTGAAGGAGGCCGTGCGAGAGGCACTGGCAAAGTTGCTTCCTCCTTTCCCGTCGAACTTTACTCGGCGGGAGGAAGGCGAAGCCCTCCAGTTACCCCAAATTCTGCATGTATTTCGGTCGCTGTGCCAGCAGCAACTCGTTTCATTCGCGCAGGTGAGTTCTACACCGCGAAAACTGGCGTCGTACTACGAAGCCCTCGCTGCGGTCAACCCGGTGCTCGCGGTGCTGGCTGCAGAGCACTACACTTTTGCGGGGCTGGTGGCAACGCATGCGAAGAAGAGTGTGCGAGACGCTGTGCTTGCGAGTGTTGGCACTGGCGCGGCTATCGGGTGCATCGCTGAGCAAGAACTCGTCGCCGAGGGCACCCCGCTAAACACAGAGGCGCGCTACGACGTGCACGAGCGCTGCTTTGTGCTTCGCGGGACGGGTAAGTTTGGCGTGGTGGCTGCGGCCTGTGCGCAGTGGGCTGTGGTAAGCGCCACACTGACCCTCAACAAGAAAGAGCACAACGGTACTCACCTTTTTTTGGTTCCTCTCCGGGAAGACGGCCTGCTCACTGCGCCGGGGCAGCTTTGTCGTGGCGTGTCCGTGCGCCCTATCGTGGGTGAGAACTCCATTATGTCTGGCTGTGGCGTGGCCGTGCTGCACTTTGAGGACGTCCGAATCCCGAGTGATCACTTGCTCGATCCGTATTGCATCACAAGCGAGTCAAAGGTGGGATACGTGGCTGGACAGGAGGGTCAGGAGCCAGCAACAGAGGCGCTGCGCACCCGCCGCCGCATCGCCACTGGGGCTATTTACCTTGGCGCAACCAAGAGGTTCCTAACCGACGTGGTTTCCTACACAGCTGACAAGTGTGTGGTGGGGCCTGACTATCGTCGCAACTACCCCTTTCTCGGCCTGCAACACATCCAGTCACCGCTTGTGAGCATGGTGGCGAAGTCGTATGTGTATCTGCTTGCGTGGCAGCGCCTCCTGGTTGTCTTCACAAACCCTGCCGAGTCTCTGCCGTCGTATGAGGACCACATGCGTCTCGCCGGCACGGTTCACTTCCTACAAGAAAATCTGCTCGACATACAGACATTCGTCGACAAGACGATGGGTGTGCACGGCTCTTTCGCCAGCACAGGCAAGGACGCTGCTGTAACTCTTGTGCATCTCCGCCAAGAGGGCTTGGATACTTCCGCATTGATTCGTGAGGTTGCCTTTCGGTCAATCACTAAAAATATTGGCACTACACACTGGGGTTGGTGGCTGACAAGTCTTTTGCAGCCGGTGTTCCCAGCCCTCGATCGTTTTTTGAAGAATCCGATGTACTCGCCTCGCATTGCTGATCTCGGACGCCATTTGATCTTCTTTAGCCACAAGCACTACAGCCTAAAGAAGCGTTTGCGGCAATCGCGCGAGCTGGAGCGGCGAAAAGGCGGCAGCGAGCATCAGTGGTACGACTGGGTGATGTTCCGCCACCGTACCGTTGTGCATTGTGGTGAGGCGTTCATGGAGATGTTCTATCTCGACGTGATGATGAAGGAAACAGAGGAGTGTAGCGACCCGCGCGGACGCAAGATCCTACGGGACATTGGCTGGATCTACGCCTTGACGCGGCAGATGGACCAGTTGGCCTTCTTGTTGTCAGCGAAAATGCTGAGCCCCGGCAAGGCAGAGACGCTAGCGAGCCATCTCGACAACATCGTTACGGTGCTCGCGCCGCAGTGCGGGCATCTCGTGGCGGCGATGCAGGTTCCAGAGTTCGCTCGTGCGCCGTGCCGCTCGGCTACGTACATGGAGGCCTACTGGACTATACCCGGAACTAATACGCATGTTGAGCGTGGGGATCAACTCACCCTGGATGAGGCCGCAAATGCCTCGTCCACCAAGGGTGGCCGGGGGGCAGAACATGCCAAGGCCGAGCAGGAGGCGATACGTGTGTCGCCGGAGGAGTTTGACCTGTTCCACGGTCTCGCTGACGAGCCGTCATACGCGCACCGCAAGGCGCCGTAGCCGCCTGGGTGCGCCACTTCTGCACTGATGAGCGAAATTTGCGTGTGAGCGTGGTCATGTGTCAAGCAGATGCCCTGGAGTCTATAGATATCGCGGAGACCTTCACATATTTGGTCATTTTATGCCTGGGCTGCCGTAGGCTAAGGGATGAGGGTTGCGTGTGGTGTGTTTTCCCTGCCTCCCCTCCTCCCCTCCTCCCCTCTACGTCTGTCGTGCTCATCGATTGCCCATAGAGGAAAAGGAAGCGCATCGGTCTTGAAGGGTGGGAATCGAATTGTGTACCTTCTTTTTTACTTGTGCGCCCTCCTGGGGCGGTGTTATCACAGGGGCTTGAGGGGTGGGGGAGAACACCGAGCGAAGCGGGGCAAAGTGTCGCCAAGTGCGTAGCTGTAGACGTGTGCATGGCATTCGACAAAAGCGAGCGTTCGAGGAGGGTTTTTTTTTATCTTAAACATCCTGCTTTTTAGTGTCTTGTCGAGGCATATTTAGTAGTCCAGAAATCCCCTTCATCTTACACGGTGGCTGAGGGTGGCTCGAGGCGTTTTTCTGGTCCGCGAAGATCCCGTGAGACACACGCAGGATTGCCTGATGGGTTAGCGTGCATTACACTGACCTATAACGTACCTCTCCACAATAGCTTCTCTTTTCTTCCCCCCCAAAACGTACCTTCCTGTTTTTAATTGCCTTCTTGGTCCTCTCCGTATTTGTTCACTCCCTTCCCCTACCCCTCTCAGACACACGCATACACAAAGGTGCACGGAGCCCTATTCTCACCACTACTTCTCTTCCTCTTTCTTTGCAGTGCTCTCTTCTATTCCCTGCTGTCTTTATGATCTTTTGAAACTTCTGTTTAACTGTTTTCCCCTCCCTTGCGTACTTTTCCCCCCTCCCCCCCCTCAAGTAGATGTCTTACTTCGTTCTTCTTTGTCTTTGATGACAGGAGGAAGCCCACTGGGTATATCACGGTACGCGACATGCTTTGGAGGCTACCCCAGCAGCTCCCCACCCCGCGCTGTCACTGTCGAACTGCCCCCGGTGGCGAACAGGGCCACGCATTCCTGGCTCGGGGGGCGTCAGTGTGATGCATTGCTGCCGATGCCGGCGCTCAAGTGCTGCATTGGCGCTGCGTCGGGGGGACCTGCGAGAGCAAAGGCGTTTGCACAATTCACGCGATTGGAAACGCATCAGCGCGACTCGGATGCATTCCACCCGGCCCTGGCTGTTTACTGCCGGGGGTTCCGCGTCCCCCTGGGTTTTGGTACCGCGGGGGTGGGGGGCGGGGCCTGGTGTGTGAGGCCTGGTTCGGGGGGCTGTGCTTACATCACCGCCTCGGTATTGCCACGGTGGGGTGTGTGAACGGCGGCTTCGAACCACGCGATGGGTCTGTTTATTTATTTACCCAAGGAGGGACAAGCGGGCGGGGTTTGTGCAGATACCAGCCCGCGCGCTGCAGTAGAGTGGAAACGCCCAGGGGTGGGGGGAACAAAAAAAAATAAAAGTCTGTTCTCTCGCCGGCAGGAGATTTTCAGCACTGTGCGTGCGTCCTGGAGCTACCACTTTTCCTTTCTTTATTGCCTAGGGTTTTGAGTATTCAACGTGCATCTTCCCCCCTTTTCTGATCTCTCTCTGCACCTCTCCCTTCCTGATCTGATTATCACCCACCATAATGCATATAACTGTATCCTCTTTTTTCTGTTTTTTTTTTTTCGTGGTGCTGGCGTTTCCACACGGTCAGGCTCTCCGCATTCCCTGTGCCCAAGTTGTCGATAATTACATGCATATTACATTAAGTGGAGAGGGACTCTCAACACCCTTTTCTCACACACGGATACGAGGCAGGGGAGCATACCTGCGCTTCGCTGGGGATGGACAGCGTCCACGAGGCGCACCTGTCTCGTATTTTAAAGGCACGGCGCCGTCGTGGTGTGCTAGGTGCATTCTGCGAGCCTGTACCAGCTCCGTCTTCGCGTGACTACGCCAATGGCGTGATACTGCAATCGTTGCTCACCCCACCTCTCCAGCGCCGCGGCTCTTCTGCGGGCACGCAGACGGCTGGTGAGCCGAAGATGTCTGTTGCCGCGCAGACGGCACCTGCATCGACACTGCTGTTTGCCCATTCCTTGCCAGGAGCACCAACTGTGTCGACGGGTCGTGCAGCAACAGCCGCGCCGCCACTGACATCGCCGAGTTCAAACCTAACTTTAGATGGAGGGGTGTGCTTCCAGTCCCCTGGCCGCGTCCCATCGCTAGCGTACAGCACCCCGAATTCGGCGTCGCGACGGCGCACCCGTCTGGGGCGATCGCCAGTCTCCGCCTCATCACCGTCAGGCTGGTTGTCTGGAGCACAGGGGAGCGCGCACTTCATCGCCCCTCTACCATCACCGCTCTACGTTCGTCTGCCGCGCTCTCTTCCACGGGGGCCTCTGGGCTCCCAAAGCTTAGCAAACACAGCGCCATGGGGTCGGCGGGGTCGATTTTCACATTCGTCGCCTTTTGTGGCGGCACCGACTGGCATGAATTCCAGGCGCAGCCGCATCACCCCAATGATGCGCCCTTTACACACGGCTTGGAGTCAAGAGCACAAGAGCTGTTTCTCACGGTGGGGTGACGAGTCCGCGACGACGCCACTCATGGCTTCACTCTCCCACAAAACTAATGGTGGGCGGGACGATCAACACCCCTCGTGTCTTCGCCGGTCGCGTCACCACCGCCGACACGGCCCTCAGCTGTACGACGACGACGACGACAACAACGATGGCGAGAGCGTGAGTTTTTCATCTGAGCGACGCAGAGACTCGGAACATCAAAAGACATCACCCCGCGACACGACCCGCCAGCGCCGAGGGCATTCACGACGGCACAGGGAGGCCGTTCGGAGCGAGGGTAGCGCGGGCAGTAGAAAGTGGCGCCCGGGTCAGCGGGGGCGTTCCCAGGCACGGCACCACGGAGGGGCCTACGCACCACCTGCGGTCTACATGGGTCCTGCGACGTTGGCGTCATCGCCGTCGCCCTCCTCGCGGGAAGGCCGAGCACAACGGTATCGGTCAACGTCTGCTGAGCTTTCACAGCACTCGTCGCGGCAGCCACAGCGGCACGTGCAGACAGAGCGCAAGTTCACCGTTGGCCTCCCTGACACTCGCTCTACGATAGATCTGCGTACGAGTCTCGAGACGCTGCGCTCTGGAGACTGGTTCTACAAGTGGACAGCCAAGGGTGATGTGGTGCATAGGCGGTGGGTATGGGTTGACACGAAAAGCTACTTGCTCTTGTGGAGCAGCTACGAGACCCTCAGGCCGCACTTTCACCATCGTTTGCCGCTCGATCACATCTACCGAGTCACTCCACGTGACTTGTCCGGCGTTGGCGAGGATGGATTCCCCAAGAGGTACTATGTGCTGTCGATTGAGACGGCTAAGCGGGTGCTGCTGCTGGCGACGGAGCTGAGGGACAAGTTCAACGCGTGGTTTGAGGCCTTGAATAACGTGATGGTTTTTCTTCACTATAATGGCACGACAAAGGATGGGTTGATCCCCGGCTGAGGAGGGGGTTTGCGCACACGGGCTTTTTTTTTGGGAGGGGGGTGGGAGTGGAGGACTTCTGCTCGGTAATTTCAGTTTTCTTTTTGTGCCGTGCTTCTCTGACTCCACTCTCGTACTGTGCCCCTCCCTCATTATATTTTTCCGGAGTGTTTGCGAGCCTGTCCGAATGTCTGTTGCCTCTTCACTCTCCTTCTCTGTGTACTACTACCGATCATTTTACGATGATCCCATCTTAGAATCTTTTTTCATTTGTTTCGGTCCTCTCAGTGGCCCCCCCCTCTCCTCCCCACATTGTTTGTGGTTCTCCGTCTCCACCTCCGCATCTTCTTTTTTTTTCCCTGTGTCTCCGAGGCTCACAGAGAGAGATGTCGGCCTGGTGTACTGATGGCCCGAGGCCGAACGGTAATGGGTGCGGATGGGAATGCGGGGTAAGTAGGTAGGTGACGCTACGAAAAAGGGCAAGGGTTAGCGGGAGAGGGTGTATGGGTCTGTACGCGTGAGAGTCACCCGTGCAGGTTCGCCTCTCCTGCTGCTCCCCTTCTTTTTCCCCCTTCTGCAGTGTTTCGTAGGTTTCGAGAGGGGGATCTTCGAACTAATTTACTAAGCACAGAGGAACAAGAGCGAATGAAACATAGCATCCGCGCATACGCAGGTACACAGGCACGCGCGCGCTCACGATGATTTCTTTACCTCCATTCTCGCTAACACAATGAAGCTCTTTCCACTAACTTCTTTGCATGCACACACACACACACACACACATCTTCGTTGTCTTTCGTCCTCTTATTTGGGTGCGGCACCCGAAAAATCTTTTGTCATCCCATCTAAGCAGTTTCATGCACCTGAAGACTGCTTACTCCCTCATACATTGACCATCACAAATACGGTGAGTGCACACAGAGTATTAGGCGATTGAGCCAAGGCAACGCTGCAGTATATCGATAGATCCATCACTGTCTTTTCGCTCATTTCTTTCCAGTCGCCTTCATATTCAATACGTTGTTTTCCCATTTTGCAGCCCTTGGGCATCTCAGATTCTCTCGACACACACACACACACACACGCACACACACACACACACACACATATATACACATATATACACATACATATATATATATCTACACATATATATTTTTGTTTGAACTTCTGTGTCTCTTTCTTTTTAAAAAAGAAGGCTCCCTGAACTTCTTTTCGACTGGTGTGCTCTCACGAGTGACAAGAACACAAAGGGCATCACCCACAGAAAGGCCAATTTAGACACTATTTAGAACACCCTTCCCCACCCCCGAACACGTCGACACAGCGTACACATTATTGCATTCAAGGCAAGAAGGGAAATATTCGGGCACGCTTCTACACGCGCTCACCCTTTCCCTTGCACACATACACGCACCGTTTCCTTCCTTGTCCACGTAACTGCTCAAATCGCTTTCTCCCCAGTCTCGTCATCCACGGCGTGCGAGAAGGGCAGCTGTGCGTTGCCAGCGCAATCCGCGGAAGCAAAAGAAAAAAGGGGAAAAACAGAATCATAGCGACACCGACACGTTTCGTTTCCCCAGCAAAAAAGGTACAGTGCTTCGATACAAAAATCACGGCTTGAGAGGACCTACACGATGTTTGCTGCACGTGATTCGAATCTTGTTTCTATCGCACCGCCGGTCAAGATCCCAACACTTAGCTCCCCTAGTGATGACGGTGCGGTGGTAAAAGCAACTGCTTACTCGCTTTCCAGGAGCTCGGGGCGTCGTTTCCCTAACACTCGGCTTCCCGGGGGATTCGCTGCTCCTGCGGGTGCATCACTTTTACCAGTAACGGAGATTCGCGTGCACGAATGCGGCATCGAGGCTTCTTCCGTGGTGGAGTCACCTCAGTGTAATGAATGGGGTAAGGGGAAGAGTTGCGGCGATGACGGCAGGTCATACAATGAGCGGTGTCAGCTGGAGGAGCCGTCCGGGGAGAGCGGTGCGGCTTTACAAACGACGTCTACTGATCCATTTCCCGTGTCGCCATCGGTGATGGGACTGGGTGTACTCAACATCGACACCCCCGCTGATGAGGTCCTTCTGCAGAAGGAGGAGTTCGTAGAGCAGCTCCTGCAACAGGTTCGCTCAAGCTGTGCGGGTCTAGCGCTGGAGCGCAGCGCCAGCGCATCCGGCTGGGAAAAGGAAACGGTCTCGGGCGCGGGGAACCATCGGGACTCTTCTTCACTGCCTCGGCGGGCTCCCTCTCTCGGTGTTGAATTTCTCGACAGTACACGGAACCACTCAAGTGACGCAGGCCAGCGATTGACGTGTATTTCACGGTTGCCCAATTCGTCACCGATGTCAGATTCACTCGCAGTAAAGAGACTGACGCAGCCCCTTGCGACTAAAGCGGCGCATGCCCAGGCCGAGACTCCTGTTGGCCGAAGGGTCCGAGAAACTGTGTCTCCGGGACATCGGTGTCCCAGCGTCGCTTCGCCCGATCCTCGCCCACCGTCCACCGATTTGTACGCGACGGGAGGAGCGTTGCGGAGCAGTCTGCAGCACAGTCGTTGTTCTGGCGTATCGAGAGGTCGGCGGTCTCCCAGTGCGGAGAGGTCCGACTACTGCGATGCGTACGCGCCGCTGGCAGCTCCGGTCCAAGAAACGGAAGAGGATAAAATGGCCATCTTCCAGCGTCGTTCTACGGGGGCGTCGACTGGGACACCCAGGCCGGCGGGGCTCAGGAGCATCAGCGGCAGCTGTTCAGAGTCTGTTCACGTCGAGCTCTCTCGCCCACAATGGAAACCATGTCCGATAGAGGTGGCGCGGCCGGCCTGGAATCAGCGGCAACCACCGCGGAAGCAGCGACCTGTGGTGAGCGCTCCAGGATCGAAGCCGCCTTCGTCTGCACGCCGGTGCGTGTCGCGCAGTCCCGAGATTTCCACGTACGCGCAGGGGCTGCGTGGCCTCAGGTCAGAGGAAAAAGACGCAACAGGGGCCTCTCATCGAAGCACTGAGCGCTCCCTCAGGCGCACTGCCTCCGTGCCATTGCAGCTGTTGCACGAGCGGGCAACAGCGCCGCCTAGCGCTGCCGGTCAAGCGCTGCGAGCAACAGTCGCCTCTCCCTCCTCTCCGCCATCTGCACGCGCGCTGTTTCAGGGCCATGACGCACCTGGCACATCGCGGACTACGTTGTCCCTGGGACAGGAGAGGGAGATGGCTTTACAGGGCCAGTGCGATGCGGCGCTGGAACGGGCGACTCGGGCAGAGCGGCAGTGCAATCTTCTCTCCCACGCCCTGGAGCAGCTACTCATCGCACACGCAGCTGATAAAGGGGCGTGGGAGGCGCGGCACTCAGCACTCGAACAGAGGTTGGACTCCGTCGTGAAGTGGATTACCGGAATTGATGCCGAGGCTAACTTGAGCGCAGCGTCCCAGGGGCCAACAAACAAACCAACGCCAGAGATGGCGGCTTTGGATACAGCCACACCACAGTTGTCTAATAGACGAGGTGAGGCGGATGATGAGCTGTGCCCCGTCACCATGGCTGCCACAAAGATTACCGCTTGGGAGGAGCCTGTGGACGCTTTAGGTATCACTCACAACAGGGCCATCCACAGCACGGAGAGCAGTCCTGTTTCGTGTGCACCTGGCGCCACTCCCACGCCGGCCCGTCGCAACGCTGCCAACAGCGACAGCGGGTGTGCCTCCACGTGTGAGGTACGGTTGCCACCGTCGCCGCCACTCATCCTTCGCATGCACGCTACCGCCACCCAGTAACTGAATGGTTGTCGAAGCGGCCTAGCTATACCCTTCTCTCTGCGCTCTTCCGTACGACACCGGCGTGCGCATCCAAGGGGGGGGGGGGGGGGGGGCACGCGCATGCGTGTAGATGTCTTGTGTACGTGTGCATCGGAGCAACATTCACCCAAGATCAGGTAATGATCCACAAAAGCGGGTTTGGCGACTGAGTTTGGATAGCAGTACGCGCTTTGAGACCACTCACCTACACAACTTCGCCTTTCTTCAGCGTTTGGGAAACGCTTGACCTACAGACAGATTTACACGGACACGCATGAAGTCACGCGTTTTTTTGCCGCACCCCTGTTTGCTCCTCCTTTTATTTTTGCTTTTCGCCACCGTTTACCGAATGGCCTCGCACTACCTCCTCCGTGTACCTGCCAGATGACATGTTGGCCATCACCACCACTACCACCCTGATATACCCCCCGCGCTCTTGATCGATCTCCGTCTAGATCTCAGAAACACCCACGCCCGTCCGTTTGTCTGCCTTTCTGTTTCACTTTTTTTTTACCCTCCCTTCTCTCCTCCCCGCCACTTAGAATAGACATACATTTGCGGATGGATAGACGATAGTTTTTTCTTTTTTTTTCTTTTCACGATCGTGGATGGTTGTGGTGTATCTCCATCATAGACGTTAATGTATATATATATATATAATGGCGATTTTCTTGTGGCTTTGTCTCTTTGCTTCTCTTCCCCCCTTCCTTTTCCCTCTCCCATCCCTCTCTCTTTCTCCCTGTTCGTGAGGTGTTGTGCAATGACAAGTGCTGCGAAACAGGTCACCGCCACACAATCACAGTTCTCCAGCGACGTGGGGGTACGCATGGAGTTCGGCCAGCGGCTCCCCATGTCTTTTTCTCGCTTCCATGTATTAAAAAAGGGGGTGGGTATAGAGGTGGCCAATGGGAGGGTCGGAAGAAGAAACGGGGGGCAGTGGTGGTGGTGGTGGGGAGAAGAGTCACAGAGCAGTAACACAAGTTGGATGGGTCAGTGGAGGAGAAACGGCACGCTCTGAGCGCGCCTCACACTTGGATTCGAAGGTGTTCGCCCCGCTTCTCCTGCATCCTGCACTGGAGATGAAGGGTGGCTATTTCCTTCCTTCCCTCCTCCATTCCCCCTCTTTTTCAATGCTGTGTTGGCGTGCCTGTGTGCGTCGTACGCCTTCTCTACTCGGCCGTAGCTGTCCTTTGAGTCAAAATTTTTTTTGTTCTCCAGCATTTTTTTTTCAGATTGAAAAGCATCGTTGATATTTGGAGCACAAACCAACATTCAAGTGGGCTGTTCTTGGTGTGGGCAAGGGTATCAGAGGAAGGGCGAGGCGAGGTGCACTTCAGTCTCACAAGCTCCTCTACCCCCCCTCCCCCCCCCCTCCCCCCCAAAGCGCTCTCAACCACCTGCGTCTTTTGTGTGTTTACCTTTCGACAAATACAGAGGATCCGCCTCTTTTCACACACTCTTAGGGCAGTGCACTTGTTGCTTGCTGTTCTTGCCTTCCCCTTGCCCCACTCCCATCCCCTTGTTCGCCCTCTGTGTGTGTGTTTGTCTTCACTCCCCCACCCCCCTATACACACACACACACACATACACACATACACACACACACAGAGAGAACAAAAAGGGAGCAGGGAGAAGCAACGCAAGCTTTTAGGGGGGGTGCGGACATTGTCCCTTACACTTAATACCACCTCTATTTTTTTCCCCTCGCGTCCTCCGCCGTACATATATATATATATATATATTTGTCGAGGGACACGCACTCAAAAGTGTACAGACTTGAGCCCCCACGAGTACTCACGTTTGCACTCCTACGCAGAGTAACTCCGCCTTTTTTCATGAGCGGTTCAGACTAAATACAAGAAGAGATCCCTCCGGTGCCCCATTTTCGTGTGTACGCAGAGAACAAAAGAACAGCGTTATAGACAGAAGGCGGGCAGGTCGCGCAAGGCTGTATTTTGCATTTCTTCCCATTTCCCCACCCCTGAAGTGCCACGCAGATTCGCACAGCTGTTCGCCACGCTCATCTCTGAGGTGCGGCCAAATTCCAACCACATGCATGTATTTCTTTGCATTGAGGCTCCTTGACACGTAGCGGCGGGAAAGCGACGAATACACATTAACAGAGGATGACTGGGGGCATGAAGACTCCGCGTCAGGCAGTGTCACCGCCGGTTACCCGTCTCGTCGACGTGGATGAGGCGGTGCGCATTCTTCATCAGGCGTGTCAGAGTCGAGCAAGGGCAGACACTTTGGCGCCGCTCGTGGAGTCAGCTCATCACTTGGCCTCGCACTGCACACCTGCGCTGTTATCCAGCGTACTGGAGGCCTGTGACGCCACCGCAGTAGTGGAGGCTGCACCAAAGAAGCTGGTGATGCTCAATGCAGCGTGGAAGCTGCTTCTCACTATTGTTACACATGAGGGAGTGCAGCCAGATTTCTACAGGGCGGCTGTCGCGCACATGGTCGACCAGCTCCGCTGGGGCGTGCTGTCACATGATTGGAGCGATAAAAAGCGCATTCGCCTCGCCACCTTCTTTGCGTCGCACGTCGTTTCCACGGTTCGAGCACACCCTCAGTTTCTTGTTCCACACTCACCGGCATCGGCGGCTGTAATCGACCAGCTCGTACAGGTGTACTTTGCTGTGTGTGTGACGGTGGCGACAAGTATGCGGGACACCGAGGCAGTCTCACTGCTCTACGACAACATTGTAGTGCGTCTCCACACGATATTTGATTGTCTTGGTAACGCCGTTGCCGTCACCGCCGCCACGACGAGTGTATACAGTGGTGACTTGGGTGCGGAGGCAGCGTGCCGTACTGAAGAAGAAGACAAGGGCGGCGCTGCGTCGTCGCCACCACGTGATGGGGGTACTTTAGGACCTTCAGCTGCCCTGCCTCCACAGCTTCGGTACGAGGGCCCATCCAGCGTGGTGGAAAAAATTCTTACACAGTGTGTGTCGACGGTGACCGCACGGGAAGTAGAGGAGGCGGCGGTTGGCGGGGTGGCGGTGCGCATGGCAGCGGCCACGGCTGCATTCAGTCTATATCTGCATGTTGTACGAGGCGTGCTAGGCGCTGGAGTACGGTCTTCTGACCGCACCGCAGCGGATTCGACGAGGCAGGATGACTACTCCAGTACTCGCAACACAGAGGGGTCTTGGGCAGAAGTTCCGCAGGTGTCCAATTCGCCGAGGGTGGTCCCACTCGAAATGCAAGAGCTGGTGATGGAGAGTATGATGTGGTGGACGCACCGCTTACCCGACGAGGAGCAGTTGCACGCCTCCGAGACTCGTGTTTCCCTACTACGGCTGGAGGTGCTAACATGGGCAGCTGCACTGCCGCCGAACGTATTCTGCCACACGGGAACCCCAGACGCATCAGCAGGCGTCTCTCCTTTGTCGCTGCGTGCATTGTGGACGGATACGCTCGCCACAGCGTGGCTGCAGTGGCTTTGTCGCATGTGCGATGCACCCCACCACAAGGAGGACGCTAAGCTCGCTGGTTCAACCGAGGCCCTGCGTGCCGGCGAGCCTTGCCAAGCGTACGCCATGGCACCAGAGTCAGATCTAGGAGCATCAGGGCGCCGTAAAGGGGAGGCTGCACCACCTGTTCTTGTGGCCGCCAGCTCAAGGTTTGCGTCTGTCTTGCTGTTGTCTGTCGCCGGTACGCTCCATTCTTCTTCGGTTGCCTTGATGGTGCTGGAGGCGTGGGCGCAGCTTTTCCGCCGAGCGGAGGCGGTAGTCGCCGACCCAATATCCGCTATACCGCCTTCAGGTGGATTTTCCACCACGAACAATGCTGTAGCTATGGCGGGTGCGCTCCTGCGGGTATTGGCCGATCTTCGCTGCGGGGCAGTTGCACTCGTTGAGGGCCTCCTGCGATTGAAACGATTCCCTTATCCGGACGACCGAAGCGGGGCCAGCTCAGAGCAGCCAGCTAACCTCGGCTGCACAGGTGGGGTGACGACAATACCACTCCAATGGATCTGCTCAGCGGTGGCGTTGCTGGCCTACGGAGAGGCGGTGCTAGGGGTGCATTCCCTGCGCATCGAAGCAGGCGCTCAAGCCGAGTGCACGGGTCAGGCCGAGGGTGCCGTGGCTTCAAGGGTGATTGGACACTTGATAGCAGTCATGAGGGCATACCTCACTCCCGACTTTTGCGGGACCAAGTCAAGTGCTATGGAACGAATCTCCGAGGCCTCAGCAGTGGCCGACGCTACGACACAGTTGCATGCCCTACTCGTATCGGTGAAGCAGCAGGGGTCCATCTTTGGGACCAAGGGGACTTCGGCCTCCGCACAGATCGCCCAGCGCACCCGGACTGCCCTCTGCCTTGTCGGTGTACCTCGTGCATGGTGCGCTCTTGTTGCTGCCATGTCGCAGCTTCGATCTCCCGACTCGGTCGATGCAGAGGAGGCAGAAGCAGCAGAGCGTTGGACAATGGAGCTGAAGGCAGTTTTGTTGTCTCTGGGGCCGCTACTAGCCTCTTTGACGCATACCTTAGAGTCGTTAGACTGCGAGCAGGGGCTGCAGGAGGCGAGTGAGAGGGCGGAGAAGCCATGTAGTCTACCGTACGCCCGTGTGGCACGTTGGGTGGCCGCGCGGCTCCTGGACGGTGTCGCCGTGGTGCCGCTTACGGATAGCTCCGAGGACGCTGTGTTGGTTGCGTGTGTGCGTCGGTGGACAGACCTCGCTTTTGAAGGTGCAACTTGTGCTCCTGGTGAGGGCTCTGCAGCTGTGCGCACTGACGACCCCGTCAGCCTTGCGGACGCCACTGCTGCGCTGCTGCACGTGGTGGAAGAGTGCACGACGCTGCCGCTGGAGAAGTTTTGCCTGTCTGAGCATGCGACTCGCTCACTTATGGAGCTTCTACAGGGCAACGATGCCAGTGTCTTTGGAGAGTTCGGCGACGCCAGTGGCGATGGCGACGTTAATGGTCGTTGCCCCCCCTACCTTGAACTGTGGTGCCGTGAGGCGGCACAGTGGTGCGAGATGGAGAAATGGCTTCTGACTCGTCCCTGTGCAATGGGGGAGAGTGAACGGGCAAAGGAGCTGTCATCGGCTCCAGCGTTGGCAGACGAGCTTCGCGCGTCGCTGCCCTCGTCTCACGAGGAGCTGGCGCGTGGTCTCTTGTACTGTGAGGCCGTGCTGCGACATCTTCACGACCGGGATTTCGTTTTGCTCGAGGATGAAGAGAGACAGTACAAGCGCCACAGGAATGAGAAGGGTGTTGATACCCAGGTCACTGTCAATGCTGTCTTACAGAGTGTAGGCCGCATTCAGGAGCTGAGTCGCTCCTTCTTACTACGGGCTGGAGGTGCGAGTGGCACAGACACTCCCGGTGGTACTGCAGCGATGGGTGAAACCCCTATTCAGCCACCTCCTCCTGCCGCGCCTCTAGAGGTGGTGGTGCCACCGGCCAGCGAGGGAGACTTCGGCAACGGTGCCCCCGTCGTTGCGCTCACAGGCACAAGGCCGGTTGGGGGTGGTCGCGTGCGGTCTGATGCGGAGGTGATCAGCGTGGATTAACGTAATGCAATGCGTCAGAAGAGCGATGGTACGGGATGACGTAGAAAGGAAAACAAACGCCACCTGGCGTGTGGAGTGGGGGCGAGGGAAGGTAGGCTACAGAAGTGCGCGCATTCGACTCCCTCCCCCCTTCTCTCAATTTCTGTCGCTCACAGAGAGAGGCATAGGGTCGCTGTACCACGCTGCTGGTTGTGTGTTCCTCCCCTCGCCGGTCCCCCCCCTCCCCCTCTTCTCCGTCTTACCCCCTGATGGATACGGCGGTGTGTGTATTGCTCGGTATGCTGTGATTTCTCAGAAACACATAGGGTGTAGAAAAAAAAACGTACGTTGAAGTGTTTGAGGGTGCAACGTGGCGCATGTGGTCGGTTAGTGCCGCCCTTATCGTGTTTTTTTTTCCCTGAGATGGATCTCTGGCAAGCAGACGTACTGAGCAGCTTTGCGCTAATCTGAGTCATTCATGTCCACGCACGTGGGCACACTCACATGCGTGCACATTGTCAGGGCTCAGGCGGACCGTGTGCCTCCCTTCATAGGCCAAGAATAACGCCTCCATGACTCACTCTTTTTGTCTTCACTTCTTCTGCTGCTTTTTTTCCCCCCTTTTCGACTACTCCATGGGCAGATCAGATGCAATCTAACTTTAAACGCCAGCGTAGCGGCAGCGGTGACTTCAAGGGTCACCGTGGTCGTGGCCGTGGCGGAGGCAGCGGGCACTCTGGTGGCGATCGCAGACACGGTTTTCATGATCGGGATCACAGCGCGGCGGGGATGTCTAGCAGCCCCAAGTGGTCCGGCGGGTATCGACCGCAAGTCGCGGACGAGTCCATTCCGCGGCCACACACGCCCGGGGAACGCACGCGTGGCGGTCGCGGGCGCGCGGGCAGCTTGGATAGCCGTTCCTTCTCGTCTACGACCAACTCGCATTTCTCACCTTCACACCGTCCCGACACTGCTGCGTCTGCCTCGTCTCGGGGTCGGTGCCCCATGAACAGCGCTCCCCGCAACATCAGCGTTAGCCGAAGCGGTGTCTCAAAACCGCGTGACATTGTCGTCATTCTAGAGAAGGCTGGCATCCTGCTGGGCAATATGGGTTTGGTGGACGCGTACGACCGGGCGGCGACGACTGAGATAGCGAACGAATCCCTAAAGGATGTGCGGCCCGACATTGTACATCAGTGTCTTCTTGCCCTTTTCGACTCCGACCTCGCCTACCAACACCGGCTCCGCGTGTACATTAGTCTCTTTGTGCGGCAAGGGAAGGTGATTGAGGTGTCGCCTGCGTTGCGGCCGCCACGTACGTACGCACGTTTCCGCGGTCTCATGGCTGCCTTACTTCGTGACGGACGTATCTGCTCGACAGAGGGGCAAGTGCTGATGCGGCTGATGCCAGGCTCTGTGGCACCCATCATTCCCCATGGCGCCGAGGTGGTGGGGTTGACGAACAGCCTCTCTTCTCCGATCGTTACAGCGACGCAGTTGGCACAGCAGGCTGCCGCTGCACCGGTGGATGACGCTTTACAGGGCGGTATCAAGCACGTGACGGCCTTCTACTGCATCTCGTGCACGGACGACTGCAATCTAGACGGTATCGACTACGTCACTAAGTCGGTTTGTCTCTCCGCATATCCGATGACAGCGCATGTCCAATGCGCACGGGTGTGCGAGGGGCACACACGCGTGGAGCCGACCAGCACTCTCACTACTAGAGTCGCGGCTATGGGGGCGGGCGCTGATCAAGCCAAGGCTTCCAGCCGCAGCACGCTGGCTCCGTCGCGAGGCGGCAGTGAAATATTTCCTGTTGACAAGGCGGCAGACAGTGAACAGTGAGGCAGCCATTGCAGTCGTGGAGCTGGCCGCAAGTCTCTTGCCGCCTCCTTCCTTTCTCTCCCCACACGTCGATTTCGTTGATGCCTTTGGAGATGGCGAGGCAGCCACTGGGACGGTGGTTTCCCATACTATCGATGGACGGGGGTGTGAGGCAGCGAGAGAGAGAGGGGGGGGGCTCTGCACTTACATAGCATAAACCGAAGGTGGTCTCTTGCTGTCTTGATTGTACAGGTTTGTGTGTATGTGGCTGTGCGTCTGTGAGCACGTGTGTGCCACACCCACGTGAGATGACCGGCCATGTAGTAAAACGGATAACCTCTTTAATAACAAACTGAAAAACCAAACATGGGGGGAGGGGAGGGGAGGAGGAACATTCAAAGGGGGAGGGGAGACCACCGGATAGGAGGGTGGGGTGGGGGCGTATGCCCAATCTTGCAAGGGAGCAGCCTTTTTTTCCCGCGTTGCAGCGTTGGGCTTCCCGATGTCGCGGCGCACGTATGCGTCGCCGGACATGTGCGGACGTGTACGACTGAGAACGAAAGAGGGCATCAGACAATAAAGAAAAAATGGAGGGCAGAGCTGGTGGCAAAGGACTCTCTGTCTGTCTGCCTCTCTCTCTCTCTCTGTGTGTGTGTGTGTAGTTTTCTTGCCTTGCCCCCCCTCCATCTCCCTTTGTATTTCCTTTTTCGTGAACTCTTCTCCACTGCATCGGCACTTCTACGATTTTTTCATTCATGCAGTCTCGCATTCTGTTCTAATGCGCGTGTGCGCCTTCCACAATTTCTTTCCTCTTCTTCCCCACTCCGTGTTGCGGGTATGGTCAATCCACTTGACACTTTCCCTCCCCCTTTCTCCTGATTATTTTCGCTCTAGTACACACACACACATTTATATGTATATGTATAAGCGGACGTGAGGGGTGCAGGATTCGCTGAACGAGCTGTGGTGCTGGTCTACCCCGGTTTCACCCCCCCCCTCCCGCCATACACACACACACGCACACACGCCGAGAGAGGGGGAAGTAAAATAACTTCCGTTTTCCCGAAGGGCGGTTTCACTGTACCACAACTCACTCCATGGCGTCGCTAATCCCGTTCGACTTCCGCTGCGTCGGGCACCTTACAGGTGTCTCGCTCCGATGCGCTCCGCAACATTTGTGTTTAGCTCGGCAGCAGCACATCCCCGCGCTGCACTTGACTACGTCTTCGGAAGGGGCTGATGAGGGGGGCAGTTGCCAGAGCTTGTGTATGCGGTCGAACAAGCAAGAGTTCACTGCCGCCGTGTTGCGGCATCCATCGCCGCCGCCTCACGCTACGTCTGCCGATGACTCCGGCCGGTCGTCGTCGCGGTGGTCATCTGCACCAGAGAACAAAACTCTACTCAACGTAGAGGCAGCGCACCCGGCCACCGAGGCCGTCGTCGGCATGGGCGCCCCAGTGTGCACTGCCAGCTTTCACAATCCCTCGTTGAGTATCGAGGTCTACTTCACCATCGGTATTCCTCCCCCGTTCTCGTCTTCTGCCCTGGGAGTTGGTCCATTGAGCACTGCTGCGTCTGCGCGATTGAAATACGGCGCAGAGCCCTCAAAGAGGCACGACTACCGCGGCGGTGGTGACGGCGAGTGGGTTGTGGAGGGGCAGCGCCCGCCAACATTGGCAGCTTCACCGGCTATTGTGTACACAAGCGAAGTTGCCAGTGGCAGCCCACATCCTTGCTGGTCTGCGATACCATCTGGGCAACTAAAGGCGTACAGTGCGGCAACGGAGTTCGAGCTCGCATTCTACTACACAGCTGCTTGCCTCTCGAAGGCGGTATTATCAATAGCATCTGCCTCGGGTACAAGGCTCTCAGCAGCTAAATCTTTCGATGACATTGTGCAGATGGACGTGTGCGTGCACTGCTGTCATGTGGACATGCGCGACGTGCTATATGCCGGGTCGACCATGGAGGAAGCAGACGCCGTGCTTGCCCGGGTCTTTGAACTCGAGGAGCAGCAGCCACAGTCTCGATGTTCCACTAGTCCCATCATCTTTTTAAGGTACACGGACGGTGTCTTTGTCCCGCGCGTGTGCCTCTCCGACTTCTCGGCCGCGGCTGGGACACTCCTGAAGAATATGCAGGCCGCTCGGACTTGCACTTTTGCCCCTCCACCAACGGGTTTCGACTTCCAAGTGACGCCCCCCTTCCCCACAGCGCGGCACATGGGCGCTGGTCACACTTCGATCGCGGTAAGTGACTCGGCGGCAGCAGCGGCGTGCGAGGAGCTGGCCTGGAGCCGCACACCGTCCTCGGTTGGTTGGCGGTACCCACCCACCGCCGTCCCTCGCGCCGGTCCGTTGGGTACAACTATGGGGGATGTGAAGGCGGCAGCGCTCACGACAGTTGCGTGGCAGCGATTGGCGGACGTGATAGAGGCACGGCAGGCAAAGCTGGCGGCGGGCCTGAATCGAGAAGTCGCGTCCAATCCGCTGGAACGCGCGCAGGAGGTACGATGTGCCGCACTCCGTGTGCAGGTGTCGGCCGCTCGAGAGCAGCTGACCATCTCCACTTTGGAGCTGGAGGCACTGCAGGAGCGGGTGGAGCGGCGGCAGCGGCAGTTGGAGACACAGGAGGAGGCACTCGCCAAGCTGCAGCTCTACCAGGCGCAAACTGCATCACCTGAGGTGAAAGAGCAGTCATTGGTGGCTGCTCGACAAGATGAAGTGCAGCGTGCACGACTCCGTGCCCAGCTCGCCCGAAGTCGACAGCAACGTACGCGGGAGCTGTGTCTCCTGTACAGGGTGGAGCTTTCGTCCCAGTACGCGAATCAGGCTTGCACACGTGCAGCAGACGCGAAGGATCACATCAACAAGTGCACGCTCCCGATTATCTTTGCCGGACGCGCCGATGCCGACGCTGCTTCACATTTGGTGGCAAGTACGGCAGAGGATATGCATGCGGAAGCTGTTGCTCTCGGCCATGCTGGTCACCTGCTTGTTGTGCTTTCTATTCTCTACAGCTGCTCACTGCCGTATCCAATTGTCCTAGGGAGCGGACAGAGTTTCATTCTTCCGTCACCGCACCTCTGCCCCCCACAAGTCTCGGCCGCCCCGTTCACGCTCGCCGAGGCGCGTAAGTATCCCCTCAGCTGTCACAAGGTGGCGGAGCGACCTCTCATGATGGCCGGAGTGCGTCTTTTGGTGCGAGATGGGATTGTTCTGGCGAAGGCGATGGGAAAGCCGGAGCGCCAAGTGCTCGCCTGCTCTGATCGGCTGGGTGCGCTGCTTGATTTACTGCTACGCGACGTCGAGTGAACCTCATTCAGGAACGATGTGAGCGCGTGTGCGATGAGGATCTCCACAGGGGGTTACTCTAGAGAGCAGCGACGCCATACGAGAGAGGGAAGGCGGGAGGCGCGAGTCTATACTCGCTTTGGAAGATTCTTTGCTCCTCTCCTCCCTTCCCCTCTCTTGCATGACGCTACGCGTGTGTAGTTGTTGCTCTATTTTCCTTTGCTCTTCGGTCGTTCGGCGGGTAAGTTAAGTGACATCATTGTTGTGCAGCGCGTGCGTCTGTGCAGGTGAGCGGCGGGTTACACCGCCTCGGCCGAACATGCCTTACATCCCTTTTTTTTTGCACTGCTAGTCTTCACGTGTCTCTGCTCGCACGTCTTTTCGTCTTCCATAAAGAAGAAAAAGAGGGATAATGCTCCCGCTGAAGCAACAGTTAATCTACTCTACTTGCTCAACCCCCCCAACCCCCCCCCCCCCCAACCCCGCCTACATCCTTTTAGGGTGACTTATTTGGCTTTAGATCCAGTTTTTTTCGTCCCCTCATTTTCCATCGTTCTTGCTTGCTCAGTCGTTCTGTCTCCCCCCCGTCAGCCCTTCCTCCTGTTAACAGTTGAGGCGTCACGCATTGAGAGCCAAATCAGTGTGTGGGCTACTGGGCTTTGTGTCAGGGTCAGTGGAACGCCAAGCAAGCCGGGCGGCAGAGCGATTCGGCGGACGAGGAGAGCGGTCCCCCCCCGTCTCTCCCTCACTTCACACTTACAAAGTCACATTCACATGAACACACCGTCAAGGGCCAGTACGTAAACGCGGTCATCACTGAGATCTTATGTCTTTCGCACCCGACAACGTCAGGGAGACACGCTCTTCCTCCTTTGGAGTTTCTGCAGGCCCAGCCACCGCCTCGGCTAGCGTCGATGTGTTTTCTTCAGCTTCTGCAGCGCGCATCGAGGAGCTCCAGCGCACACTTGAGGTGCTCTATCGCGATATCCTCTTTCCCTTCTTTGAGCCGGTTGAGCGCCTCCGCGTCGTGACCAATCGAGCGATCCAGCTGCAGGACGTGGTGGATGCAGTGGAGAAGGAGACACAGAGTACGCTCTAAAACTACCTCCCACTTTTCTGAGGTGAGTACGTCAACAGCAAATGGTGATGGAGAATTTGCGAGGTGTTGCATCAGCGTAGCGGTTGTATGTTTGTGTAGCGTACTGCACGCTCTGAGTGCAGGGGCGCCTTCTCATAGTTACAAACGGATAGAGCAGGGGGGGGGGTGGTGGTGCGGGTGGATGCGTGCTGCAAACAAAGAGGGGGGGAGGGAGGCGTTGCAGCCTTTCATCCCCTTTCCCTTTTCCATCGCTTTCTCCAGCTCTCAGCGGTATCCTCTACGCATCTTAGCAATACAGTTTGACCTTTAAGCTCACCTCCCCGCATGCCAATCTCTTCTCCAACGTGAACGAAGGTCGTGCCTTTGCAGAGGAGGCAGACTCTACATCAACTGACGTATCTCACACGAGTATTTCACAGTCGAAGAGGAGAACATGCACTGACTGGCTTATTCCATATGTACAACTGTCAGCGCTGCTTCGGAATGCCAAGGAGAGAGTATCGTGGACTGCGGCTGTGAAATACTCGTGTCTCCCCTCCCCTCCCTCCCCCTCCCTGACATTCTGCACGCTGTTCGCTGCTCACTATCCCAGTCGTCATCTTTTCCCCTTTGGTGAATTTTTGTCACAGTGCTTTGAAGCACTTCACACGACATTTATTTATTCTGTTCGCGGTGCATATAAAGCTCAGCCGCATCCCGCGTATCTCCTCCTTTCCTATCGATTTTTTTGCCACTTTTTGTTTGCACAAAGCCACTCGCTTTCCCCCCTCCCCCCCCACACACACACACACACACGCACACACTCACACACCCACACACACACACACACACGACATCGTTGGCAGCGGGTGTGTTTGGTGCCCCGTATGGAGCGACAAGGGAGGGAGCAGGAGGAGGAAGGAGAGTCGAGAATAGATAGGGTGTTAGGTAAGAGGCGCCGCCGTTGAAAATCAATCGCTGTCTATTTTACTTGCGCGACTCACCCATCCTCCTCTCCCCCCTGGCTGCCCTTTCCCTCCCAAGACTGGTTGCTGCTCCAGAGTTGAGAAGCCGTGTATATATTTTAGCGCCTCGCTGTAGTGTCTATCACGTGTGCATCTGCTTATGTGTTCATCTGCGCAGGTTCCAGAGCTTTTTTTTTTAGTAACTGCGTGAGAAGGGTCACACACTCAACGTCATGAGGAGGCCTCATGCCCTGAGTCCTCTTCTCTCTTATCCCGCTTGGCAAGAGCCACGCATGGGCGGCGGCTTCTCTCGACCCAACGGGTTTCATTTGGCTACGCCTCCGCATCTACCTCGTTCACCCTCATCGACGCCAGCTTTGCGCCTGAGTGCTGCATTGGAGGGGACGAAGGTGGTGGGTACTGCAGACCCGGCGTCCTTGCTAGTGGGTAGTGCGGCTCTCCCATCAAGCGCGCCCTCTTCACAAAACGGTGATGAACCCCACCTACCTCTGGCAGCGCTCGTTTCCTCCTTCACCACCACTCACAGCGGCCGCCGCGCCGGTGAGGTGGTCGAAGAGGCGTCTCTGGCACTTTGGCTGTTCCATCTTCTGCAGCTCCTGCGCCGGAGCAGTTTATTCCCTTCGCCCATAGCCATTACACACTGTTCAGGCGTGATGACCATGCCTACACCAATGCCCAGCCGTGTGCCATTCCTGCAGCCGCCTCAACCGTGCTCACAGGAGAAGGAGGGCTTTGGGCGACTCCACGGCGAGGTTCGCGTTTTGGGAGACCTCCTGCGTGCGTGCCGCTTCTCAGATCGACCCCGGCCCCTTTACGTGCCCGCTACGTCAACATCAGCTGCGCATCCAGGTCGTGGTGGCCCACCGCGACGAACATCATCAAGGGAGAGGCGCGCCCCAGTGCAGCTGATGGCGACGCCAACGGATGCAGAAGAGGCGTGGCTCCTGCCATTGCAGCGCGACGTCGTGAAGTGTGTGCTGCAACGTCTAAATGTGATGGAGCTCGTCTGCAAGAGGTTGGCTGCTCAGGACACATGCCAGCGGTGCGATACATCTGTCCCTCTCGAAAAGGCATCATGTGAGGAGGTCACCGCATTCTTCCTCGAGGAGGTCCGTGTGGTCGCCGAGCTTGTAGCGTTGTGCGGTGTTCACGAGCGCGATGCCCAGTCCTTGACTTGCCTCATCCACGTCCTGACTGCCGCAGCGGATGCAGGGGTGGTGATCTCAGTTTCCAGGCTGGTGGAAGCAGCGGCAGCTGCAGTAGCGCAACACGACCGCTGGAAGAGTGATGCGGAGGGCAGCTCGGTAGCAAAGACCACCTGGTGCAGTTGTGTGCCGTGGCTGCTTCACTGCTACACTACCACCCGTTTTCGATGGCCGGCCTCGCATTTGACTTCCTTGGCGCAGGCGGCTTCTGGTGACAGCGCTGACAGCTGGTCGACGGCAAGCGCATGGATGACCGCCGCCGCCGATCGCGTGTGCGCCACGCAAAGCGTCGAGCTGCTTCAGCTCACGCAAACACCCTCTGAGGCATGGAAAGGAAGTGTAGCGGCTGGCAGCGGCACAGGCGCCTCAGTGGAGCGCGGAAAGATAGCGAGAGCGCATACATTTGGACTGTGGCAAAGCGTGCTGGACGCCGAGAGTGCCAATGCTACGGAGGCCCAGACGTATGTTAGCGATAGGGATGGCAGGAGGAACCTGGGGAGGGAAACCTGCGAGTCGTGGTTGCGAGAGTGGTATGCAGAGAGTGGCATCGCAGAGGTGGCAGTTGAGTGCAACAGCGACTTGAACGGCACGTGGCACCCTTACTGGCAACTGGTGGTGAGTGGAATGGTTCGAGGCTGTGCCCGTGCTGTTGATGCGATTGTCGAGCTCAGCGAAGACGCAAGTGTATGGAGGCGCAATGAGCGCTCTTCGGCCAGGTCCAAGTCTAATCGACCGCAGGCGCCGGCGTCTTTGAGCTCGACGCGCACCACGTTAGAGGAGATGCAGTTCTACGCTGTGGGCTCCTTTGTCTGCCTCCGACGCATTACGAGCTCGTTGCAGCGCCATCGTCGTCTAAAGCCGCTGCTGCAGCTGTATGCGATGGTGAGCGGGTGCGTTGGCCCGTGCGCTGCAGTCGCGGAGGCCTTCCCATCACAGCAGCGGCAACAACGATCATGCGAGAACGATGATGGACATCGCAGCACTGGTGGTTCAACTCACTGTTTTTCGATGGAGGCCGCAGCGGAGTTGCGGTGCCGCCTTTTGTCAGGGCGGCTTTTGCAGGAGGGCTTCATGGCGTCAGCCTTTCAGAATGGGCGCCATCGTCGTGATCACTCGCCACCGGCGTACCTCGCGCAACGACACCAGGCAGGTGCGATGCTGTGGCGAGAGGTTGTTCTTTTTGACGCTTATACCCTTATCACGATCGGCCACGTGAGCGAGCATGCTGTGGACGGCGAGGGTCTGAGCAAGAAGGCTCTACTGCATCAGCTGGCATGGCTTCAGCAAGAGTGTGCGCTGCACCTCACCGTGCTGGGGGCTTCGGAGAGTGATAAAACGGGGTGTTTTGCCAGTGGGTGCCACTCTGCCGAGTCGTGTGGCAACGTCCGAGGCCAGACAGCAGCGACAGAGGGTCATGATATACCCCACATCATCACCCCTGCACGTAGGTCTGTGCTGCAGCAATACCTCACACCGCGCACTCGTGCTGGGTTAATTGCCAAGCTGCGGGAGGGCCTTCGTCTGAGTGCCAAGGTGCTTGCCCGCTGGGGAACGCCAGAGCAGATTTGCGCTCTCTACCTTCGTTATCCTTCGATGGGGCCTAGCTGGGAGGTCGGGCGGGCATTGCTGCAATGTGGACACTACAGCGTCGCTGTAAGGGTTCTGGAATCACTGTTGAGCTCGAATGCAGCCGTTCGAGGCGCATCGGCGTCGTATCAGTCGGCCGCTACCTCCGCATCCCCTCCTTCCTTGTTCTCCTCCAGTGCTAATGCTGTGCGCCAACTGCTCTTGGAGGCAATAGAGGGTGCGGCAGCCGCCTTGGTGCAGCAGTGTTGGTCAATAGCCCTTCCTACCTCGAAGGCCTCCCCTGACACGCCTGCCACCTATACCGACGACAGGGCAGCGGAAGAGGAAGTGCCGCTACCGACAGAGCTGCGTAAGCGACTGCACTCCTTGTACGCGCTTCTGTACTCGCTACCCGTTCCACTGCCATTGTGCCTTCACGCAGTCGTGCGAGGCCTCACCTTGGCATCCTCTGACGCCACTGCCAATGTTGCCCACGGCAATGATGGTGACGCTGCGCTCCCCTCGACTGCCTCTAGAGGAAGAGAGAGACGTTTCGACACATCTGCACACTCTCCACCTGCGTTGCCGTCCTCGTTACCTCAGCCGTGTACGTCCGCGGAAGCGCGCACTCGCACAGCAGCGGTGCTTTGCACATACGTTTTACGCTGTCATCTCGCTGAAAAACCGCATGAGGGTCTTCTGGCCAAGACCGTGGAGCTCTGGGCGTCGTGCGTGGCGCCGTACTTGGGCCGAGGCAGTAGCGACGGCGGTGTTGAGGCCTCACCAGCGCCTTCTGCGATGTCGTTGGAGCTATCCCTCGCGGATCGGTACCTCTGTGCTGTGACGACGAGGCTTCTCTATGGCCATCCTCAGTTGCCGGTTGCTCGACTGCTGCTGTCGCGTCTGGTGCAGCTGGGAACTCCTCCGGCGTCAAGGACGCCATCGGACACTATAGGTGCTTCATCGACCGTCAACGGCGACGCTGTCACAGAAGTTAGTCATGTGCGGATAGCGCGCACGGTGGTGTGGCTGCTTGGGGTTCTGTACATGCTTGTTGATGCGTCTGCTGTTGGCCACTGCGCCACCAGCGACACGTTTAGCCCTCACGCAGGCGTTTCCAGGTCGGAGGGCCTCGCCTATCGACTGTGTGTGCCCCTGGCGGCTGCTATCTCACCTGTCACTAGCATCACCACCTCCGGCCAACACACCGAGCATGCGTCGTTTAGACCACGCGATAGGCATAACCCCGCGTGCTGCCGTGTGTGGAACGCTGGCTTCACGGAGCGTTACGCGCTGGACACGCTTCGCCTGATGCCGCGCATTGCCTTGGAGGCTCTCGAGCGCCTGTTGCGCTCGGTGATGTTGCACTCTGCCGCCACAGCGGTCATCATTCCGACCGGCTGCCATCTTCGCAGTGTTCAACAGGCAGGCGCTCTCTCTGGACGGAGCGTTGGCTTTTTGCATGATCGCGTCCGCGTGATTTTGGAGTGCCGGCGAGCGGCGGAGGAGGAGCAGCGTCATCCTTGGCAGTGCAGCACATGTCACCTCTGGAACAGTCGGTATGCACGACTCTGCAAGCGTTGCAATGCCTTGTCGACAGTTTTGCTGCAGTGTCGCGTGTGCGGATGTTTGACATCGTCTGCAGACGACCGAGATGATGGTGGGCTAAACTGCGACGTCTGTGGGACAGCGCTGGTGCCACCGCTATCGTCTCAGAGCAGCGATGATGTTCTGCTGTCATGTCCGCCATCTCCAGATTCCTTGTTTCGCAGTTCGACAATCCATCCAACTCACGCAGGTGAGCTGCCAGAAGGCTCTATGGCTGCCGCAGGTAGGCACCTCACCACTGCTGCCGCTGCTGCCACCGTCACAGGCACAGGTCGCGCTGCTTGTCGGTTCACCGCTTCCGCCAACATCGCACGCGTCTTGCCTCTGCGGCGATGGACGTGCACGCACTGCCGTTCCAGTAACGACCCTCAACATGTCTTTTTCTGCCGTGTCTGCGGCCAAGCAGCAACCGATCCAGAGAAGCGCGAGGCGGCGGCCAGCGCGGCGGGTGAAGTCAGCGACGCCAATAGCAGTGGTGCGTCTGTGCGAGGATGTGCGTGCTGTGGACAAAGTCCCAGGTCCATCGAGGCGCGCATGCTGCCGTGGTGCGAACTGTGTGGTGCGCTTCACCAGCGCATTCGAGAGCTCTGCGAGCCGTCTGGAAAGAGCTGCGCCGTGTCATCGCCGACCAACTCCACTCCACACTCATCTGCCTGTGCAACCGGCGCTGGCTCTCGAGCCCTTGTCGCTGCAGGGCATCACTCACTATATCTGTGGTGGTGCGTGGAGTGCACGTCGGCGCTCAACCCTTGGACACGCACCCACTGCGAACTCTGCGGCGCCGGCCGGCCTCTCACTTCTGCTACTGCTGCCCCAGGTGTCACGTGGATGGCGATGTCGTCATCGCCTCCGACGTCACCTGGTTTCCCGTACCTGTCGGAGAAGTACAACGCGGCCGCGCCGTTTATCGCGGTGCCCTGGCTGATGCAGGCGTGCCCCTCGTGCAATGCGCGAAGTCGTGTGGGCATGCCTCATTGTTGGCATTGTCAGGCGATGTTGACGTGGCCGCTGGAGGTGCGGCAGGCGTTGTCCGACGGTTGGTGGTGGTGGGTGACACAAGTGACGCGTGTCGTGATGGACGGTGGCGTGGAGGGATCGCCGACAGAGGATGGCGCCTCTCCCTCTTTCACCGGACTAGACGCCCTATTACATATCCCACGCACTACGCGATGGCTGTGCTTGCATGACGGTTGCATGACTATCAACGTAATCGACGGCGCGACAGTAGACGTCGAGGGTGAGTCAGGCACAAGAGAGAGGCCGCTCTATTATTGCTGCGCCGCATGCGCTTTCACACCACGTCATCCACCCCAGCTGCTGAATCCGTTTCGCGATCGGTTCGCCTGGAGTGACGCAGCGGCGCAGGTATCCCCGACCAACACGGTGGTGGTGGAGGCGCTGCTGTTGCCACCGAGTTCACCGCGGCCAGGTGATATCGTCGTGCGAAAGTCCGAGTCTGTTGGTACTCTGAGCGCAGCTTCAAACATCTCGTCTAGGGTGCGATCTGCAGAGTCGGCGTCGACGGCGCCACAGTCGCGTGTCCAATGGCTTTATCGCTCCCTTTCGTCCTGCGCAACGACCAATTTTGTATGCGCTTCGTGCGGAGAAAGGAGGGTCTCTGAAATACCACAGACAGCGGCGTCACCGATGCTGCCGTCAACAACGTCGTCTCTGCTCCGCCTTCGTTCTCTTTTGATGGTCAACGTGTGTCTTTCTTGTGGGTGTTGCTCGTGGGGTCGGTCATCGTGTGCGTTTGATGTCCCCATGACTTCACGTATTCCTTCTGGCGATGAGATGAGACAGCGGCGCTTCTCGTACCCGTCACCGCTACGTTACCGAGGGAACGAAGGAAATGTGCTGGAGAATCCTTCGCCGCCGTCGCTGTTGCTGCTGCTGCCAGGAGAGCATGCCATGGCTCTTCGACTGCTCCTGAGGGCCCTGGCGCACGCTGTGCAGGAAGGGGTTTCGATGGAAGTACCTTTGTCCATACACGCAGCCTCCACGCACACCCGCCGGTGTGGCTGTGGGGCCTCGGCGGTGGGGTGTTCTGCTGCAGCTGTGACGGTGCCAAACCGGCGACTGGACTGGGCATGGCTCTCGCGCTTTGTCTTCTCTGGAGTCCGACTCATCACGGCATCCGTGTCAGAGACGCAGCCCTGCCGAAGCGACTCTGACGAGGGCTCGTGCGCGCCGCATCAGCAGTGGTGCAGCCTTCATGAGCGTCTGCCGTGGCGAGGCTGTGACTTGGCGTCGGCGCAGCAGGCTTGCTCTGCTGAGCGGCGAATGGTCATTCTTGAGAGTGGCAGTCACGCGGCTGGAGCTGTGCATTCGGCGATTGTAGACGTTCGTCAGGTCTTGGATGGTGTGTGCGCTTTGGTCGAGCACCGCGTCAAGGGATCGGTGCCGAGCTTGGGATCGTCGCAGCGGCGGCACCGCGGCAAGGGCAATCTCACCGACCCCCAGTTCGAGTCTTCAGCGGCAGTCCCGCTGTGTGTACAGGACGCGTGGTCTCGTCGTCTGCTTATTGCTGCTCTCGACCTGCTGGATCTAGTGAACGCCAGCACTGTCTTTGACGAGATCGGCTTTTCCACGTTGAGCCGTCTGTGCCTTGTGTTTCGCCCACACAAGTCAGAACACATCAATACGGAGACGAGGTGGGCATATCTGCAAGACATGAAACTCTCTCGAAACCATGTGTTGCAAGGGTGTGTGCGGTGCGAGCAATGCCTGACTTCCCACGGGCCCGATCAGCCGTGCGCAGCTCCGTAGCAGAGGTATTCACTCATTTTATTCGCTTAAAGTCCTAGAGTGACCCCCTTTCATCTTTACAGAGCGAAAAAAAACAACATGGACGACGTAGTGTCGCACCTTTTTGGTGATAGAAACGTTGCTCATCTTTGTGGAGCGAGAGAGGCCAGGGGTCTGATGGGGTTTGGGGGGGGGGGGAGTTCGGGGCGGCGCTGGCGCAGCGCATTGCACCTTCTTTTCTCATTTAGCTTTTCTTTTAACTGTTTTCCCTCTCCCTATCCGTGTGCTGCCGGTGCCCCTCTCTACCTCCCCACTTTCTCCTCCATGCACGCACGTACACACGCATGCATAGACGCGAATACGCACGCAGCTCACTTTTTTTTTGTCGTTTCATGGCTATATTGATGCATCTCCCCCTTTTCTTCTTCCTGTTCTCCTCTTTCTCATTTTGTCGTCATCCTCACCCACATGCCTCGATACATCCGCCTCACTCTCTCTCACACGCCGTCGATGGATCCGCGTTCTAGCGCCTAGCACGCCAAGTTCGTGGAGGAAAGTACTCGGTAAGCAGTTGTGTGTGTGTGTGTTGTGTCTTGGTGTGTTTGTTTGATGCACGCTTTCTGAGGCGGTCCTTCACCGATACATAAATACAGAGGCAGGCAACCGAACCGTCACAAAGTGTTCCCGTTGTTTTTTCACCACGTCTTCCCCTCGCCCCGTATCTTGTTTCGTAGTCGTGTAATCTCTCTCCCCCCAATCCTGGTTTGCAGGTGCGGACCGTTTAGTGGTTCTCTCTCTTTTTTTCTTCTCACTTCTGAGTTTCTGCTCAGCCATTCCTCCATTTCTCTACACGGTGCTCGCACCTACACATTACGTCTGCTCAAACTGAACACCTCCGCTGAAGAGACGAGTCTTGGGTTGTGTTCTCGTGGTGGTGGTGGTCGTCGTCGCTGCTACCTTTTCACACACACACCGACACAGACACACCGACACAGACACTTTGTGCATCAGAGGCACGCACACTTCTGTTTTTCTCTTGTTTTTTCTTCTTTGCTGAGATGCTGCGACGTAGTGCGGTGTGGAGCCTAAAGGCACGACCGAAGACGGTCAACATCGAGCCAGGTAGCAACCGTTTCCTGGACCCCACAGTGGAGGCGAAGGCGAGGGATATCTTTGTCGTGCCAGAATTTCCAAATAAGGCGGTCCTTCACAACTGGCGGTTCTTCATCAAGGCCGGCAAAGCTGCAACGGGGCCGCCGGTTGGCCAGGAGTTTTCAAAACTCGGACTGAAGGCGATGGATTTCGCAAAGGCGTTCAACGACCGCACCAAGCCGCACTTCAAGGACGACATCGAACTCATTGTGCGCATTCAAGTGTACTTTGACAAATCGTATATTTTTCGCATCGAGCCGCCGCCGACGGCGTGGTTCCTGCTGCGGGCGATTCGAAAAAAGAGAGGGGAGACTGGGCCTGTCGCGCTGCGCGGACACTACTGCGCCTACCTCACCCTAGAGATGTGCTACGAGATCGCCAAGATGAAGCAGATGTCGTGGGGCAAGGTCGAGTATCCACCTATAGAGGTGCGTGTGCGGCGTATTGTTGGTCAGGCGAGGCGTATGGGCATTGCTATCATCGGTGTCGACACAGCGCACCAGGCGCCTGTGAAGGGTATGACAGAGAAGCAGTACCTGGAAGAGAGCGAGAAGTACCGCAAAGTGCACATGACACAGTACGAGGCGCTCAAAGCGAAAGAGCTCGAGTCAGCCCCGTTGATTGAGCGTTTGCATCGACCAAACATGGCTCCGCTGACCAACGCACAACTCGAGGAGGGACTGAAGGATGCGAACCTGCTGAATGCGCTGTGGAGGTCGTCTCACCCCAAGAGCCTCTTCATGCAAGACAAGCGTAATCGCGAAATGGCGCGCCGCTACCTTAACGCACGCGGCTGGTTCAAGGAAATGTCACCGGAGGAGATGCGTGTGGTCTTTCTCAACCACCGGTTGCCCGAGCAGGAGCGCCAGCGGCAGCTGAACGGATTGGACGCACAGGCGCCATCACAGGCGTGGTTGTCGCGCGATGCCGCCCCGATGCAGTAGGGTCAGCGTGTTTGTTTGGGAAGAGGAGGGTTTGTGGAGCGCTGAGCAGGGGAGGGGGGGTTGCAGGTTGCTCTGCGTCTGCGTCAATTGTGTTGCCAGTCGCCTTTTTTTTTGTTCATTACACACACACACACACACACACACACACACACAAACACACGCACGCACACACACATATATATGTATATATATGAACATACACCCGCGAAATGGGCCAGAGAGATGGCGGGAGGGCAATAAAAAAGAGACGGAGGCACTTCTGGACGTTTCCTCTATTTCCCTGTTTTTATGCTTTTCTCGTTTCCCTTTCGCTTTATCCTCCTCCTCCTCCCCCTTCCTCATCCTGCCTTCTCTCAAGTTATTTCTTTTAGAACACACTTATCGACGAGGTCGTTCCCCCCTCCCCCCTCCCCCCTCCCCCCACTTCAACATTATTTGTCACTGTAAAGGGGCCAAACGACAGAAGTGAGCACATCGACCCTCACACACAGACACACAGACACACACACAGACACACAGACACACACACACACACACACACACACACAAAGGTTACGTGGCATATTCTCGCTGGGTACAACTGCTCCTCGCTGACCTCCTTTCGTGTCACACGAAGCTCCTCGTCAAATTTCTCAAGAGCCGCAAAGGGGGGCGGGGGGGAAGGGGGAAAGGGAGCCGTGATGCCACCCAAGGTAGCCCAACCACTGCACCAGTTGGAGAACAACCTCCAACGCCTTCCCGATGGCGACATTGACTTATTCTTCCGTGTGCTGCGCTTTATTTCCTCCTATCCGAAACTCAGCACCCTCAAGAAGGCTACCCAGTGCGCCGGTGGCGCTGCACACACTTTATCCACCACCCCATCTGTGTCAGTCGGCAGCAGCACCAGCATGCATTCGAGTTCTCAGTCTTCGAAAACCGGAGCCAGCGCCTCCGTGAACAACCGGGTTGTAACGCCACCGGTGCTGCGTGAACCATTGGAGACGTTCCGTATGATGGCCACAAATTTGCCTATTGATCGGGAAGGGCTCGACGCGGCGCGCAAGACTGTGTGCCACCTGCTCAGAGATCTTTGTGACGCGCTTGGAGACCCGGCAATCAAAAAAGAGCTGGAGGGGGTGCTGTTGATGGGCAAGAGCGAGCCGCTGAGAACGGCCAACGACGGTGGTGGGCAGCGCAGCTCAGCCGTAGAGGGTGGCGACCTCCGCGCCCCGATCAGCTTTGCTTTCACTGATCTCAACCGGATGCAGGAGATTGTCCCTGGTTTGTGGTGCGGCTCTTATCACCCCGCGGCTGATCGTGACTTGATGCGCAGCCACGGCGTTACCCACGTGTGTTGTTGCATTGGCACGCAGCCGCGCTTCCCTGGAGACTTTACATATTTGACGCTGTCGGCCGATGACCGCCCCGACTATGACATGACGCCACACTTTGCGCGTACGTTCGAGTTTATTGAGAACGCGCTGGTGAAAAATCGTGGCGGGGTTCTGGTGCACTGCGGAGCCGGGATCTCTCGTGCGCCGACGGTGGTGTGTGCTTATTTGATGCGAAAGTTATGCCTCAGCTCGACCGCTGCCATTAATTTGGTTCAGAGTCGCCGCCCGTGTGCGTCACCAAATATGGGCTTCCGGCAACAGCTGCACAGCTACGGCATGCAATTAGGTGTGAAGGAGGAGGCCCCTGGGGTGCGTAAGGGGCTGGCGAGAGACAACTTCTCGCGTGCGCTGAATGCGCTGAGGAAGCAGTAAAATGTTCAAGGCGAGCCCCATCTGCTATTCTTTCCTCCTTGACCCTAGTGGGTCTCTCTCTCTCAGCAACGAGACGACGACGACAAGGAGGGGGGGAGGAGGAGAAGGCCGAGTTTCATCAAAAAAGGGCTCAGTGCTCAGTATACGTATGCCCCCCCTCCAAATATATATTTATATATATGTGTATATGTATATGTATATACAGACACATGTATGTGTGGTTTGTTGGGTGGCACTTTCATCACTGTCTGTGTCATTTGTCCTTGACACTATTCTCTCTCTCATCTCTTTGTACAGCGAACACAATTTTATCCTCGTAAGCACATCTGGCATTGGGATGGGGGGAAGGGAGGGGGGAGAGAGGATGTGCATAATTTGCATGCGTGGAGGCCAATTAACATAATCTGTTGCTTTCATTGCTCCCCGAACCTATGCTTGGCGTGCTGTGACGCCGTTAGGGGTGAGGGGAGGGGGGGGGGTGGGTGGCCGCAGGTGATAGATGAGAGAATCGTGTCCAACGTGTGGGTCACGCATGTTATGGAGGTAGGCGGAGGCAACATTGTGAGGTGATGGTAGTGGGGAGGACAGGGGGGGGGATACGAGTTTGGCAGGGTTGTGCCTGCAGGCGACAGTAGTGCTCGTTCGTCAGTGGACTGTCTGTGTACCCCCCTTTCTCTTGATGTGATGGGCTCTGTGTGCTGTTCTCCTCTTCACCCACTTCTCCCTTTTTTTTCTTTTTTTCTTTTTTTTCTTCTTTCTCCTTTTTTATTCCTCTTTTGTGTGCAGAAGTCCTCCGCCGCTGGACTTGTGGGTGCAGCTGTTGTTGCACTCGATGGAGTCAGTGGTGGTCGAGGCCAAGGATAAGTGCCGGCCTCAATGACCCATAGAGGAGGAGGAGACGTGCTCAGCATCTTGTGTGAGGCGCTGCTGCTGCGATTTTCGATGATGCGAGAGGTAGGAGATGCTTGACCGTGTCTCGTTTGAAATAACTGCGGCTCAATATTGTTTCAATGGTGCGCACCTTCATGATGTCACACACACAAACCTTGATAACTTCCACAGTAATAGACGAGCAACCGGATAAGAAACACTTGTCATGGTCGTTCTTGTGTGTGTGTGTGTGGCGACGGAGGAACAACGCCTGCCGAGGTCGATTATTGAGTCTGCTTTACTGCGGTGAGGCTAAACACCACTATTCTGTAGGAAGATTGAGGCCCACTCCCCCCCCCCCCCCAAATTCCTGTGCGCCCTCTATTTACTCTTGCACCCCAGAGGGGCTGGACGAGGGTGACTGGGTTGCACATCATAAGGGGGAAAATGGGATGAGCCTCTCTTCTTTGGTGTGTTCAACGCTGATGTTTTCGTTTTTGTTTAAAAGGGAAAGGCCGAACACGCAACACACGCGACCCGCATATGATAAATACGGAGGAGCACAGACACGCTGATTGTCTGCGCAATCATGAAAACGCGATGCCCGCTATCACCACCACCACCACCACCAGGCGACATTCCCTCGCTCTTTTCGTTTTTTTCCTCCCCCTTTTTTTTTAATTCCTCGCCGACTTGGGATTTCTCTTCAGTGCATCTCTCAGGACTTTGGGCATATCGCCGCACCGGCCGCACTACCACTGAAGAATAAAAATGCAGGAGAGGTGTGTAACGCACGTTACTCTCTACTCTCGCCGCTCTCATTAATCAGTGATGTGTACCGAATACCTCATTTATCTCCCCCATCTCTTTTTCCCCCTTTCTCCTCCTCCACCTCTACACTTGTGTTCATGACCGTGCAAACGTACATTCTTGCTTTCGGAAGCACAACATTGAAGCACCTCTCCCCCCTTTCCTTCTCCCCCCCCCCCTACACACACACACACACACACACACACAGCGGCATCATGTTAGGCTCAGGTAAATCGAGTGGTGTGGTGAATGAGGCAAGCAACCTCAAGGCCAATGAGAACCTTACTTCCACCATAGAACAGATGAACTCAAAGGCGTATCGCCAGAGTCGTGATATGAACGACGTGATTCCGACGCACCGGCGCCATGTCGCAGAGGCCGTCCGCGACAATGGCATACCCGTGTACGATCCAATTGCTGAAAAGCAAGCGGAGAAGGTTGAGCGTGGTAATGCGGCCGACGCCGAGGAGGACGACGACGACGACGAGTTGGTTGAGCTGCGCCGGATGCGCTTGCAGCACATACGGGCGAACCAAGAGAAGCAGGCGGAGTGGCGCAGCAAACAACACGGCGAATACCGAGAGATCTCGCAGGACGAGTTCTTCAACATCGTCGTGCGCGAGAAGGGCGGGAGTGATTGTGTGTGCGTGCACTTCTACCACAAGGATTTCGAGACGTGCAAGGTGATGGACCGTCGCCTCTCGGAGCTGTCACGTACTCTATTGGCAGTGAAGTTTGTGAAGATCGATGCCGAACGCTCGCCCTTCCTGGTCGAGCGGCTACACGTGACGACACTGCCCTGCTGTCTGCTTTTCCTAAACGATGTATGCATTGATCGAATCCTTGGATTTGAGGGATGTACAACGGAGGACGGCATCCTCGACGCGGACTTGCTGCGGGAGCGCATCGTCCACACTCTCAAGCTCAGTGAGGATGAGTAGGCGTAGAAGTCGAACTGGAGACGCTCATGGTGAAGATACATTCACGCACACATCTGCGATGTGCTGAGTAAAGTCTACAAGAGAGAGAGGGATGGTCGCCCAAGATCCAAAGAGAGAGAGTTAGGAAGGGAACGAGGATGGGTGGCGGGTTGGGGGTGGGATTAGCGGTATGGCTGTAGTGCATCTCGCGGTGATGGAGACAATATCCTCCCCCCCCTCCCAATATTTTACCTCCAAAATGGGCAGGAGTCCTGTCGATGCGTGTGTGCGCCAATCGCCTCTTCTCCTTTCCCGTCCCTGCTCACAGCTTTTGTTCACGCCGCGCGAACCTCTGTGCTTATGGTGATACTCCCATGTAGGGAGAGCTCAATCCCTTTGTTGTTGCCGCTGTACCCCCCCCCCCCTCCCCAACGCGCGCGTGTGTGTGTGCTCCCACGTATCGCATCATTGTCTTGTCATCTCTCTTCCATTTCCTCCACCGATGTACCCGTCTCCCCTCTCTCCCCCGTCTCCCCCGTCTCCCTTACTCCCCCTCCCCCCACACACACACACTCTCTGAGGAGGGGGCTGTAGGGTAGTGATAGAATATGCAGAGAAATGGCCAGGTTTAACCTGGCGTTGTTGGGGCTTTGCCTTGTTGGTTTTCTTCTCTCGAGTTATGCGTATTCTGTCGAGTTGCACGCGGAGCGCGCAAGACAGCTTGGCATTACATACAGCGCCTACTGCGATATCGGGCCTTTTTCATGTACCAGAGTCTTCTTATCCCAGTTCGGCTCCGTCACTCAGTTCGTGGGCCTTCCAAAAGTCTCCAATGCGCTCGTGGGCATGCTCTACTACATGCTGGGGATGTCGTGCTGCTGGCATCCGTCACTGATCTTGATGGTCAGTGCGCCCAGCGTCTTGATCACGGTGGGCTTCGCCTTCATCCTCATCGTAGTCTTGCAGGATTTCTGCATGGTATGCTGCTCCCTGTATGTGGTCAACCTCACGACAGCGTACATGGCCTACCGATGGTGGAGGCGAAGCGTGGCGAGCAAGGCAGTATCCGCATCGCCATCGGACAGCTTGAAAAAGGGCAGGTGAGCCACAAATATATCATCTTTTTCGTAACCCGTTGAGTGATGAGCACACGGTGCGGGAAGAGGGGGGGGGGCGGAGGAGGATACATGCCGAGGGTCCGCACAAGACTAATAGATGAGAGGATACCGGAGGCGCAGCTGACTGCAACACAGACGAATGTCATATCGACCGCGGTTGTAAGAGATGCCATCCTTGAGTCGATGCCGTTGGTGAGGTCAAAAAGTGTGTGTGTGTGTGTGTTCCATCCGCGATGGCGCCAAACGGGGGACACACAAGCGCGGGGGAAGAAGAGGGCGAGAAAAAAATCGACGACGTTATATATTTTTTCTTTTGTGTCACACGTCTCCCCTCATTCTGCCATTACACACACACACACACACACAGACACACACAGACTAAACAAAATCGCGGGTTTCGCTCTTGCAACACCCACTTCCTTCGCTTCCTGGGCTCGTCAGGAGGGCATCCACACCGCGTGGTGCACAACAGCTGTAAGCACACACGTTGCGGCAATTGTCCGGCTCCGTCGCCTGGACACGGTCTCTGACTCAAGCGCTACCTGCCTCGGCCCCGCAGGTTTGCTTCACAGGTGCTTCCGTTATTCCGGTCATCAGCCGGTCCATCCTGCAGGATGGCTTCAGCCCCCCCTCCTCTCTCCCCTCCCTCCCTCCTACTAACCACCACCACCATGAGTATCCAATCAGGGTTGGGGGAGAGATGCTCTGGTGTCACGTTGACACTTTTGCTTCTCCTATGGGTTGTACCAACGCCTTTACTCTTGCAGGTGGGTTCAATGCCGCTTCCTCCTCCACCTTCAGCGGCAGATCACCTTGACTGCCCTGCGTTGGAGGTACCTGTATCTTGTCAGCACCAGGGGGCGGCTCGGCATCGGCGGTGGGGTTGGGGCTGCTGGGCTTGGCCACCATGTGTGTGTGTGTGTGTGTCGTGGGCCGTAAAACACCCGCTCTGGGGGGTCTCTCTCTCTCTCCCGTCTTGTGAGTGAATGGAGACGCGGCCGTGACAGGAAAGCGTTTTATTAACCCTCACCCCAGCGGTTCACGGTTGCTCTGTCTCGCTGTTCCCCGCGCTCGTGTGCCCTTCCCTGTTTGTACAATGTGCTCCAAACTTCGTGTTGCCTCCCTTCTCATGTTTTCTTGAGTACGACTCTTTTCATCCGAGCCCCCCTTCTCTGCTGGAATGCAGTTGATATTCAGACCATTTAGAGGGTAGAAGGGGAGGCCGCGGCGTTGGTGGGAGACCTTCCACCAGGATAGCCTTCGCTACCGTTATAGACATTCCCCACGCATGCGGTAGCCGAGACGCATAGCGGGCACGTTTTCGTTGTTTTGATATCACTCTCTTCGGTGATCACCATCCTTTTCCTTTCTCTCCTCCTTCCACACACGCACACACAGGGAGTGAGAGAGAGAGAGGGGGGTGGGTGGGTGGGTGGGTGGGAAGAGATTCTCGCTTAGATGGACGGCAAGCGCTCAACAGTTTCATATCCCTCTATTCCAGTGTGTCGGATCCTTGTTATCGGCGTTCGTTGTATCCCTCTTCGGCCGCCCCTCCCCCTCCCCCCCCCCCCTTCCCTCCCCTCCCACGTGTCTCCCCCCTCCGTCTGGAGGGGTTAGTCCGGCACTTTTAACTCATTACCGGACCATCAATTCACAATGTATCGCGGCTCTGGTCTGTGGTTCGCCCCCTTCGGCAGCTGGTCGCCTTTCGGCCGTCCAGACCGCGTTGGTGATGTTTCCGGCGCCAAGCCGCTCGTTGGCGATGGCGGCTCCGCCCCGCGTGGTTTGTTCCAGAAAGCGGCACAACACCGTCAGTCGCACTACGCCGTCTCTGCAGGTGGTCATGGAGCTGCATGCTTTCCCGCATCCTTCTCGCCGACGCGGAGGAAGTCATACGCGGAGGCGGCGGCTGGCGTGCTTGGGACAGCTAGCAGCACATGCCGCGTTGAGGGCGTGCACATGTACGCCAACAAAGAGAATGCGTGGAGCGGCTACACAGACGACCGCTTCTACGGAGCCAAGCGGTTCCGCGAGTATTGGCAGCGCATGCTGATGGATCGAGGCGTGCGGTACTACATCTTCACCATCGTTGTCCTCATGATGGCCGCCACAGCGAAGCTCTGGCAGATGCAAAATTTGCAGAGGGTGGAGAGCGGCTTGCTGGGGCCACGAAAGAAACAATTCCGCAGCCGTCTCACCGTTGTGCTTGACGTTGATGAGACTATCGTCTCGTACGGCGACAAGGCATTTCGCTTAAAGGCCGGCCTCGTGCCTCGCCCCTACCTGGCGGAGCTGCTGGATTATCTCACGTCCATCGACGCGGAGGTGGTACTGTGGTCCGCGTCGAGTGAGCGGTACATGCGCCAGGTGCTCGGGGTGATCGACCCGATGGGTGTGCGGGTGTCGCAGTATCTATCACGCGACAAGGAGTGGTTCACCCACGATAATTACTACGAAAAGAACATTTTGTGGTTAAAGCGACCAGTGGAGGACACTCTCATCATCGAAAATCGCCCCTTATCAGTCCGAAACTGCAACGGGAACGCCATTCTCGTGGACGACTTCATCCGGGGTGAGTACATGGACAGTGGCCAGGACTACCCTGCGAACGACCACGCCTTGCACACAATTAAGGAAATCGTGCAAGACCTCGAGACGGGCGGCATGTCTGTGCCGGAGTACCTTGAAAATCGGAAGGTGCGCAATGGTGAGATTAAGGAGATTCCGTGCCACCTCGCTATTCGCCAGTTGCCAAACGAAATCGCGCGCGGTGTCTTTTACTTTGTTGGTGACAAGTACAAATCCGAGTCCAGGGCTGTCTGAGCTCACCCGCCACCTGGGGTTTGTTCGGTCAAGTGTGCAGCCAGGCATTTCCAACGCAATAAGCGGGTCCCAGATGACGAGGGAGGCCCTGGCGACGATTTGGTTTTGATGGCTGGGTGGTGTGTGTGTGTGTGTGTGTCGCGGTTGGAAATGGGGCTGACACGAGCCAACGAATGGTGTGTCATGCTTACTTCCTGCGGCTCTTCTGCTTTTTCACTACGCGCGCGTTGTCATGTGAGCACAGGAAACTGACACACACACACACACACACACACACGCTCACGAGGGTGCCCTTTCCAAGGAGAAGCGCTCGGCCGGTCTCCGTAGTTTTTCCGTCAACTAAGTATGCATCTGCTCAAAGAAGAATTGGAAGGGGGTTTCCCCTTGTGAGGTTTCTCGTTTTCTGTGTGAGCGTGCGTTCCAGCAGATAGGAAGTGCTGCCATTGGGGTGGGGGGGGAGGGGAAGTAGTGGGATAAAGCCCACCAAAAGGAAGGTGATTGTGTTACCGGTAGTAGTAGCCGTGGCCGATCCGTCTTCGGTTGTTGGTGCGCGCAGGGGAAGAGAGGTGGGGTGAGTTGGATGTTTATGTTTCTGCATTACAATTTGCTATTATCGTCTTATCTCTGTGATTTGTATCACAGTGGTCAACAACCACATCCACACGAAGAATGGAAAAAAAATGTGAAGGCAAACACAACCATTCACAGTTTTACGGCGCCGCAACGTGACTGGCTTGCAGCCAGGCAGGCAGAGACGCATAGACGGTGGCATACCCGCATTCCGCAGGGAGTCACCTTGCGCGCTACGGCGTGTGTGTGTGTGTGTGTGTGTGTGTCTTTTCGCTTTCGATGGGAAGAGCAACGTGGTGAGGCAAGGCCATCACGGCGATCTTGGAAACAAGTCAAGGCGGGAAAGTAACAGCTCAGGCTCTTCATCGTCGCACACAAAAAAGGCCCCCCTCCCTCCCCTCCTCCCCGCCACCACCGTTTTTCGTACTCTCGCTCACCTCCACTGGTGATCACGGGTCAAGTGTGCAAGGGTTATGCAGCTTCTCTTGGTGTCCTCTCTCCTCTCTTCTCCAGCTTCAGGTCCACCTCGTCTCTCGTCTCCCATTCTCATTTGCTCTCCCTCTCTTTCTTGCCTGCCCTTTAAACTGGCAACGTCAGTTTTATGATGCTGATCGGCTTGTCTATATCAGCATCGAACCACAACCGCAGCCAGCTCTTCTGCCTTCCCCGTTGTGTGTGTGTGTGTGTGTGTGCGTGCTGCTCACTTAGTTGTGCGCGCTTTTTTTTAGCCCTCATACCCCCCAGCTCTATCCAGCAGCTGTGCTCTGGTTAGTGACGTGAACTGTTGTTTTATACGCCTCAGTCACCTCTCATCTTCTTCGCTCTGCGCAAACGTTCAGGTGTGTGCGTGTGTGTGTGTGTGTGTGTGTGAGGGGGGGGGGGGGGGGGGCGAGCGACGTGCCTCAATACTCGGAGAAAGAGGAGGAGGAGGAGGGGGGGGGGTAGAGGCCCTCGTCAAGCATATAAAGAGCGAGAAAGCCGGAGGTATCATGGAGTCCAAACGAACACTGGCAAAGCGTTACGTCTTTGGTACGAACCACGACGGCAAGAACTGCTTGCATTGGCTCGATGACGGGTCACTCGTCTACCCGGTCGGCAAGACCGTTGTGCTGCAACAGCCAAACTCATGCACACAACGGTTCCTCGAGGCGACGTACCAGAGCACCGGCATCACCGCCATCGCGATGAGCTCGAATAAAAAGTTTCTCGCAATTGCTGAAAGTGGGACACATCCTCAGGTGCAGATCATCGACACCGTGACTCGCAAGCGCCGCAAGGTGTTGAGCGTGACAGACCTGAATAGCGATCAGTTTATCGCCCTCAGCTTCAGCTCTGATGGGCGGCACCTGGTCACTCAGGGCGGCGCGCCAGGCTGGAACTTGCACTATTGGAATTGGGAGCGCACGCAGCCTCTGGCGTCCGTGTCTCTGGGGCCTGTATATGCCGCAAGCATGCAATCTCACAAGACGAGCCAGGGCGGCCCCTCGGGTGAAAATGCAGTACCAGCCGATAGCAGCGTCACGCACGAGGAGGGTGTCACAGATACACTGAAGGCAGCTTCCATGATGGCTGCACCAAGCGCCAGCGCGGCGTCGCGTACGCCACCGAAGATAGTTACGAGCATTGGTATCAGTCCACTTAACCCATTGATGATAACTGTGGCTGGTGTTGGCTTCTTTCGTTTTTACCGTTACACGGAGGGTCTTCTGCAGCCGCAACCGAGCCTGGGCGTGCCATGCGAACAGCTGGAGGTCTTCTCGACGCACCTCTGGGTCACCGAACACAACGTGATCCTCGCGACGCAGAGCGGTCGCCTTTTTTTGATCCAAGACGGGCGGTACGTGGGCCCGATCGGGATGCCTTCGATACCGTCGCCAGCACTGGTAAGTGCAGTCTCTGCCCCCCTCCAACCAGGAGGGGCACCGGCTGCCCCGGTAGAGGAGATGGTCACATGCATCGCCCCCACCTATCATCAGGAGCAGCAGCAACAGCAGCAGCAAAAGCCCGCACAACACCAGAGCGGGTTCATTGCAGGAACAAACCGCGGCAACGTTCTGATTTTTCAGGGCGACGGCAATGCCGCAGGCGCCGACGGCGTCGCGGCCGGGCTGCGCGGCGACAGCGCTGGCGTCGACTCGGTCGGCTACGCGTTCGTGTGCCGACTTGAGGTGCCTGCTTACGAAGCTGGTGAGGAGCAGCACCTACTACAGGCTTCACAGCAAGCTTCTATCATACGCAATTCTCCGGGATCAGTATCGACGGCCCTTCCATCCGGCACAGTGAGCGCTACAGGCAAGGGGAGCAGTGTCAAGGGACATGCCGGCCGTCTTTTTCAACTCCGCGAACAGACAAGCGGGGCGGAGGCCACAGGGGGAGGGGCTGCCGGGAACCGAGTACAGAATGCAGCAGGCGACTTGAGCCTCATGAAAGCTGGCACTGATGGCGGTGGCAGCGCCTCGGGTGGCAGTGCACGGAACAGCGTCACGGCCTTGGCCCTCGATCAGGCGGAGGAGTGTCTGGCGGTGTTCACTGCGTCCGGGAGGCTGTACGGGCTGGACTTTCGGCAGAACTGGCCGGCTCGCGAGGCCATGTTCATGGTGACCGGTAGGTCCGCGACGACTTCTGGCACCGCTATCGGAGCAGGCAGCGGCGAAGTGCCGGGGCTGTCCGGGCCTCTTCCCTCCTTAATAGAGCACGGCAATAGCGAATGCGGATGGGCGATGTCGTCCGCGCCGGTTCCTGAGCATTTATCGCCCCGCAGCGCGCTTTTCCACTCTCTCTATCCCTTTACACATTCTGGTCGCGTCAACGGGATGGACTGCAGTGTGCGAAAGCCGCTTCTTCTCACCACGGGCAGTGATCACAGCATGCGTCTCTGGAACATACATACAGGGCGACTGCTCATGTGTCAGTTCTTCGCACTGGAGCCCGGCGCCGTGGCTCTTCACCCCGACGGTCTCACAGCGGTCGTCTGCTTCCCGGACAAGGTGCGTGTCATGAGTGTGCTGTGGAGTTCATTTCGCGAGCGCCGCGTGATCAACCTGCGCAACGCGTCCGACGTGTTCTTTTCAAAGGGCGGCCAGCTCCTCGCTGTTGTGCATAACAACCTTGTCGACATCATTAACGCGAACACCTATGAGCTGCAAGGGCAGCTGCGCGGCCATCCGCAGCGCATCAAGGACTTCCAGTGGTGCTCTACAACGGCGTACCCAACGGACAACCGCGTCATGACGTGCTCCCCAGACGGCATGATATTGGACTGGAGCGTGACGGATATGCGCAAGCAGACCGAGCATTCTGATAGGCGCTACCAGTATGTGGCAATCGCCTCAGATGACCGCAGTGTGTGGGCGGTGGCAGCACCTACACCGGCAACCGCGCTGGACGTGTCGTGGAAGGTGCTGCTGCGCGAGATTGATAGACAGAGCCTCAGCACCATTCATGCAAGCCCGGGCATCGCTGGTGCAGCGCCTGGCGGCGGTGGCGTGATGTCCTCGTCTGCAGGGGGTCCCAGCGGTGGTGCCAGCGCACTGGGCAACAGCGTTGGGGACTATGAGTTCACCGAGACAGCCCTGACGCGCATCGTGGTGGCGCCGCACCAGCGGGTGTTGATCGGCGGCGCAGAGGATGGCTCACTTAAGGCCATGACGTTCCCGCTGCTGGCTGGCATTCAAGAGGCTCCTATTGCGGCACACGCCCAGCAGGTGACCCACATGGCCCTCTCTTTTGATGAGACGATGCTGTTCACCGCTGGTGCCGACGGCAGCGTCATCATGTGGGAGGTGTTTTCTGAGAAGGACAAGGGGAAGCCCGCAGGCACCGTTGCCCAGCACCATGACCCGGCGAGCCGCCGCAACATGAGCTCTACCGAGGAGGTGCTGGTCACAAGGCAAGAAATCGAGGAACAGAACATCGAGATTGACAGCCTGCGACAGCAGATTGAAAGGTTGAAGACGGAGATGGAGAGCGACGAAAAGCGTCGCGCACATGAGCAGGGCACTCGCACTCGTGAACGGGTGGAGGAGCTGCAGCAGGAGGCCATGTCGTTGTCTGCGGAGTACGAGGCCCTTAAGCACGCAAAAGCGGATCAGGAGCGCGCGTTTCTGGACGCCAAGGAAGAAAAGACGCGGGATGCCTCACACATACAGCAGAATCTGGAGACGCAGCGCCAGCAAGAAGTTGATGCTCTCACCGAAGAGTGTAGCGCGTTGCAGCACCGCCTTGAGACGACGAAGACAGCAGGTGCGGCGGCGGTGAATGCGTTGAGAGTCAGCCTTGCGCAGGCCTGCGCCGAGGACGAGGCGCACTTTCAGGACGTTCTGCGCCAACGCGCTGAGGCTGTGCGTAAGCTGCAGCGCCAGCTAGAGCAGAGTAAAGAGTCGAACTCCGTTACCCTCCATCAGCTGGAGCTGGACACCGACGCAGAGTCGCAAGCGGTTCTTCAAAAGCAGCGGGCCGCTCTGCAGGAGGTGAGGGAGCGATTTCTACACCTAAAGGGTGAGGGGGCTGTGATGCGCAAGAACGCGATGCGGCTGGAGCGTGAGATCGAGATTCGCACAAACGAGCTTCAGCTGCTGGACGGCGCCAAGGTGGCCCTGCAGAACCAGCTGGCGGATCTGACCCAGCAGGTGGCGCAGCTTCACCAGGACATCGATGAACGCGACAGTGTCACCGAAAAGAAAGAGAAGGTCATCTACAACCTCAAGAAACACAATCAGGAGCTGGAAAAGCACAAATACGTGCTGGACCACCAAATTCGCGAGTTGAAGGGGCAGATCGAGCCGAAGCAGCGCGAGATCATCGAACTCAACCAGGAGACGAAACAGCAGAACGCGATGCTCGAGCAGCAGCACGCAAGCAACCTCACCCTGCGCCAGAGCACGGAGGATCTAAAGAGGGACATCGCAGAGAAGCAACGCACACTCCAGGCTCGGATTCGGGAGTTGCAAGGGTTGGAGACGTACCGCTCGAGAGCGGAGCGCGATATTGGGGAGCTTGCCCATCAGCTTCAGCACCCAGCAACCTTGGCTGCCGCCGTTGAGCAGCTGTACAAGGTGCACGTCGAGCCGCGTGATGTCGAACAGATCGCACCGGCGGATCCAAATGTGAAACACGAGCTCCAGTCTCAGCTAGAGTACCTCTCCACTTCCGTTGATGCCCTTAGACGCAAGCTCAAGTCTGACCAGCAGCGGCACAAGGAGGAGGTCTCGGCGATGATGACGGAGAACCTGTCGCTCATTCGTGAGATCCACTCGCTGCGGGTCGAGATGGATAACCTGCGTGCGCGAGTGGCGGCAGAGTCCGTTTCGAAGCAGCACCAACAGCACCATCAGCGGCGGCGGCGCACGGGTGGTGCTAGGGCAGAGCGCAGTGCAGGTCTCACGAGCGCCGAGCGCAGTAGCACTGCGGACGTGTGTGTCACGGATACATTAGGTACGATCTCTGCGGACAACGTCGGGCAGTCGACCCAGCTTTTGTCCAGCGAGCTTGAGAGCACGCGCGGCGGCAGCGGTACGCGTCGGCGCGGCGGTCGTTCCAGTAGCGCGGGCTCGCGACCATCGACATCACTGCCCGAGATCGAGACGAACAGTCGGGAATTACGCATGCTGCGCGCGTACATCGAGAAGCTAGAGCTCGCCCTCGCTGAGCGGCCGGCCTCCGCGGCAGTAGCGAAGGCACACCTACGACTACCACCCGTAGACCCTTTTTCGATTCCGCGCTAAAACCGCAAGCGACCCACCACCAGTAGAGAGCGCACACGCGCACACGCACACACACACACGCACACACGCATACACTCATCTGCACATGCGCGCAAGCGGTGATGAGGAAAGTTAAGGAGCAATCGGAAAGGAGGGATAATCACATCCGGTCCTGTCCCCCCCCCCCCCCTCCTGTCCGGTAGGCACGCGCACTGCACCCATCCCTCGTGTCTGTATACCCCCCCCCCCCCCACTTTCACGTGGCGCGCTGTGTGTTTGCGAATTGTGTGTGTGTAAGCACGCGCGCGCTGGCGTGTACACTCCAACGTCGTCTCCCCTACTCTCCCACTCACTCGCAATCCCCCTCTTTTAGCCCCAATCGACGCGTGTTTCGCTTGGGGATTCTCTTATTTTCTTTGGCAGGTGTTACTGTGTTCGTGTGTTTTCACATTTCGATTGCTGCTCCGCCCCCTCCAGATAGGTACACAGACACACGCCTCCCTCTCTTTTTTTTTTCTGGCTCTTTGTTCAACTCAGCTTCTGTCCGTGCGCCCCCCTCCTCCTCCCGCTGCCTCCCGGCTCTTTCCCCACCCCGTCTCCTCTCCCGTCCCTCCCCGTTTTTTTTTTTAAAGGATGTATGTCACACACGTTTTATCTTTTTCTCTTCCCCCCCCCCTCCCACCACCACACACACACACACACTCATACACGTATTCCATATATGTATACATACGCATTCTGTCTACGTTGTCATGTGTTTTGGCAATGTTTTGTTGGGTCCGTGTCATCTTGGCTCATTGAGGTGTTTGGCTATTTCGTTGCTGGTTTCTTGTGGCTACCCAACGATCGTTTTTCGCGGTACTCCCCCCTTCCCTTTGAGAGGTGGGTGGGTAGGTGGCGTGTGTCTGTTGCGCCTGCCACCATAACTCATTCCCTTTCTTCACTTTGATCGGGTCTGCTTTCGATGCCGCGTTGTTCTGCATTTATGCGTGTCTGTGTGTTCGTGTGTGTATGCACATGTATCATACCCTTTCTTTATTTTCTCCGTGGACCACACTTTTAGAACTTGTCTTGGCTTCTATGCGCCGCTGAGTTGGCTCAGTCTTTCTTTCTTCGTTGTTTGTGTCGTTCTCAACGGACACCGCTGCCGGTCTTTTTTTTTTCCAGCAAACAACACAAAGAAGAGGACAGGAATGAATACTCGTCACCATGCGAGCCAACGGATGGACGGCACGCATCAACAAAGGTGCATGCCCTTCTCGATCCGCAGCCCTTCGGGAAGGGGAAGGTGAACAACATGTCTGCTCGTCAGGCGCAAGCACTCGTGGCCACTGAGAGATTTGCCCATGGGATGGATTGCTATAAGAGCTCGAAGTATCCGGCTGTGGTAGGGTGTCCGTGTCCGTGCCGCTCTTCTCACGTCCCTCTTTCTGTTTCTCGTACGTACTATGGTGTGTGAGCGCGTGTGCCATCAGCGGCACATGTGCATGCGCGTGGCACCCCTCTTGGCATTCGATCTGCAGGCACCCGCGCACTTTCACCCCCCCTCCCCCCCTCCCCTCCTCTCCCCAATGCACACCCGTGCCCCGCACTGGTGCGGGGTTACCTTCTACTAGTACTTGTCCCACTTTATATCATCGTATTTGTTTTCCCCTTCCCCCTTCCACTACTCCTGTCACAATTTTGGCAATGTACTATGGAAAACTCTCTTGCCACTTCCGCACACTAAAAAATAAATTATATGCAACTGCACAACTATAATTATATATAAACTACATATATATATATATGTGTGTGTATATATATTTTGACTCCCCCCTTACATACACACACACACACACACACACCTCCACTTTTACACATGCACACGTGCGCACGCGAATGATGGGGCACCTGCTCGAGAACTGCTCAACACAATAGCAAGGGTAAATACAGAACGAGGAAGGGCACCAGTAGTCAATCAGCCACGCGGAAAGATCTCCCTGCGTTTTCTATCGTGTTTATTGCGATGCGTCGCACATGGCTAACGGCGAGTAACGCCATGGGTGGGGGCCTTCCCATCAGCCGCGACACTACACGCAAGCCGCGCCTCGTGACGGAGGTGGGGACGTGGCGTTACAAGAAGAAGACAATGGAAGACTTTAGCCAATGGTGCCGCGCGCGTCAAGTGCGCGCCTACGGTAATGTGAAGATGACGTCGACAATCCACTTCTCGAGGTGTCTGCGCGCCGCGAAGCCAATATCGCCCGGTCAGGTCATCATAACCTGCCCCCTATCTGCATGCTTTAACTTCTTGACAGTCGCGAAGGAGATGTACGACTGCTCATCCACAGTATTTCCGTTGCAGTTGAACTGGATGAATTACAACGAGCGCTTATTCTTCATGAAGAGCGCCTGCACGTACGAGTTCGCGCAGGCCGGCTGGATGACCCGCATCGCCTCCCTAGAGGAATCCGTGTACACGCCGTATGTGAATTACCTCTTCGAAGACACGCGCGGCCGTGACGGCATTTCGAATGGCATGGGCAAAGAACGGGAGGAGGACAGTGGGGTCCTGGATCACTACCTCTCTGAGATGGCGACCGACGCCTGCGAAGACCCGGAGGTATTCCTAGAGAATTTCTTTCGCGGGCTGGCGTGCGTGCACCTCCGCTCGCAGCCGATCGAGGCGGCTGCTGTGGAGGCGTTCATACCAGGCACCAACTTCTTCAAGGCGAAGTCGAGCGAGATGTACGTCCCGACTCTAGTCCCCCTCGTTGACGCCGTTCCGCAACTGGAAGACGGTTCACACAACACAGTCCTCGAGTATTGCCCCTGTTCAGATACCGCGACGATTCGGGCGCAGTGCGACAAGTTGCAGATTCCCTACTTCGAGAAGGGCAGGGAGGAGCCGATTGTCACAGAAGAGGCTCACACGGCGCGAGGGGTGTCTCAGAAGATCAATATGGAGCACGAGTTGATGGACTCATCACTGCTGAATGGCGGCGGTTTTTTCGCCTTGCGCGCGCTGGCACCGCTGGCGGTCGGTGACGTGTTGTACCTGCGAAGATTCCCTGACGCAGGGGGCCGAGCAGGGGAGCGCATGATGAACGCGCAGGTGATGGAGGCGAACCGGCTGCTGTCGCGTGATGACGGATGATGACGTTCGGGTCTCTGTCTCTGTGTGTGTGTGTGTGTTTGTTTGTTTCGATGGCTGCTTCTCAAAAACAACAAAAAATAGTACAAACATGCATTACCCCCTCTTGATGTACTCGGGGCGCTTGCGAGCTGCGGCCATCTACGTCCCCCCCCCTTCCTCCCTCCCCCCCCCTTCCCACGGATTTTCGCTACAGTTGACATCATTGCTCCTCCCCCTCTTCCTCCACCGGGCTCAACACACGACGCACGCATGCATGCTTGTGTTGCGTGTATCCCAAAAGGATTTCAAGGTGAGGCCTGAAGCACACACGCACACGCAGTCATCTCATCTGCTATTTCTAGTCAGTTCTCGCTCTACTGCATCACGCCAAAGGAATCCGAAGGAAGAGGAGGTGACGACCACTTTTTTTGAGCACATCGTAGCAATCATCACAACCACAGCCAACACTCCCTGTGAGTTCTTCCCCACTGTTTCCCTACTGCCGCTTCCCCCTCTGTATTACGCCGATACAACGTGGTGGTCCGCACTGACTTTGTGTTTGCGGTCCTTTTTTTCTTTGTTGGTGCCACCGTTGCTGAGACGATTTGTTTTCCTCTCCCCCTTCCCCCCTCGTTTCTCGAGACCCCCTTGTGTGCTTCGATCGCAGCGCATTCAGGGGATTTTGCATGCACATTACACGCACACATACATACATACACACATAGTTTAACAAATATGAGGTGGGTGTCATACCAGTCCAACATGTACAGGTATGGGCTTGTGTTCATGTGCGCTGCGTCGTTGCTAGCGCTGATGAACGACGGGGGAAGCAACAAGGAGAGCTGGGAATGGATGCGTCAGCAGTATAGCCTACGGCAAGCGGAGAGGAAGACTCATTAGTAGGGAGTCTGAGGGGGGCTCGGAGGGAACAGGCACAGAGAGTAGTCGTGATGGAGGAGTGTTGTTCGTCTTGGGTAGGCGCCTGTCTGGGAAGTGAAAATCAAAGCGCACCAAATCATGATCTGCTGAAGCCCTTGGCTTGTATTTTGAGTGAGAGTGCATTCGTTTTTACCGCCTTCTATCCCTTTGCCCCTCCCCTCCCCCTCATTCACACGCTGAATGCTGTTTTTTCTACTTCTGAGAGAGGAGGATACATACATACCCCCACATATATATATATATATATATATGTATGTGCTGTCAAGCGGTGGCGCTTGCATACACGCTCGCACCACCACATTCCCCACCTCATCGTTTATGTTGCGCTTCTTTCTCCCTATTCTCTTTCCTTCGGCCCCCGTCTTTTGTTTACACCGAAGTGTTCGCTCTCGCTGTCTTCACCGTCGTTTTTTGTTCTCCCTCCCCCCCCCCCCCCATACACACACATGTATTTATATATATATGTGGGTGCGTGTGTGTACCCATTATCTCTGGGTCTGCTCCAAGAGGCAACCGCGCAAGCTTGTATCGCGAGAGCGGTGTGAGGCACAGCGAGGGGCTGATGGGAAAAAAAAAAACGAGGCGCTGCTCACAGGCACAGAAGGGGGATCTCCCTTCCACACACACGTGTCTGTCCCGTCTGTCTGTCTTGTGTGTGTGTGTGCTTTCATTTGATGTTCCATTTTTCTCTCATCGACTTCATTCACTCATTACCCCTCTACTCTATTTGCACCACTCGTCTTGCTATGTTTTATGCGTGATAACCGATCACTCCGCTTGCACCACTGCCCCACACCGAACATGGGTTATGCCTTTACGGAACATTTTCGAAGGTGTGAGAGGCTCGCGCACTCGCATAGGCACACACACACTCACACACACACACACACCAAACCGCACATTTGAAAATTACACTCCGCAGTGACGATCACGAAGGCGGGACTGTGACAACGCGTTTTTTTTTTTGTTTTTTTTTTGGTCACGCCACATTGCCGCCTCCCTATTCCCGCAAAGAAAAGGAACAATACTTCGCTCAATTATTTTGTTTTCTCTGTTTGATACCCCCATGCGCCCGCATTCGCACTTCAGTTTGGATCTCGCTCGTTTGCTTTCTTTCTTGCGGTCTATGTCCGTTCCCTCTTTCTTGTACACTCCCTTCTCACCCACACGGCAAGGGTTTTTCTAACCCTCTTACTTCCTCACGCGACTCCCTCCTGCATGCGATCTCCTTTGGCCACTTCCCAGCACGTTGTATCGTGGCGCAGGAGCTTCTGAGGTGTACGGCTTTTTTTCGTTGGTGACTCAGGGGTCGGACATTGTACCCTACCCCCCCCCCCCCCTCAAACTCTTTTTTCCGTTTTTTTTTTGCGTTTTTCTCTTCTTACCACCGTCTTTCTGGACGCGCCGACACACTGAGACCCCCTGCCACCTTTCCAACTCACACTGACGCACAGGAGACCGACCGTATATGCATGCATGCATCAGTACACCGAGTCTCTTTCTCGAAGTTTTTTTTTTTTACCGCTCACTCTATCCATGTTCTGCCTCTCGTAGTCTTGGTTTCGCTTCTTCCCCCTCCCCCCCCCTCCCTCCTCGAGTGCACTGTGGCTGATAGACAGCGTCCGTGAATAGCTGGGCTTCCTCACCCCTACAACTACTGCCCTCCTTCCCCCTTTTTTCGCTCCACATCTTAGGCACCCTCTTACTTTGTCCCCATCGCTGCTCTTCGCCTTTTTTTTCCATTTGCTTATTGCTGCTGCCGGCTCTTCACCATCATCCCCGCTTCTCTCTCAAGCGGACTCCCGCAGAGAAGTCCACACACGAACTGAAAAAAAAAAGGGGGAAGTTGTATACGCAAGGTCGCTGTACACAGTGTACTGCTTTACCAACCCGAATCGCCGTCGCTTCCCCCCTCCCGTCGTCTCCCCTCCCCATCCTACTCTTTTCTTTTTTCCTCCTTTCCCCGCACTCTCCCCCTCTTCACCGCGTTTTGTTGAGTGGTGTGTTTGATGTGGGAAATACATGAAAAAAGAATTCCTGTTCTCTTTGCTGTTTCTGTTCTCTCTGCTCCCCTCCTTCCCCCCCTCTGTCTGTCTGTCTGCGTGAGTGTTCGTGTGCATTTTGAGACGCTGTGTCTCTCTGTGTGTGTGTGTGTGTGTGACGTGCGTAGCCTATCGTCTCTGTGCGTCGCTGTTGCGGGCCTGTTCTGCGTGAGAAGACTTTTGAATATTGTTGTGCGTGGTGTGCTCACGCATAATTTTTTTTTTTTTCCCCCCCCGCCCCCCCCCCCCCTTACCTTCTCCCCGTTCGTGTATATACAGCGCTGTGAGTTTTTTTTTTCCAGATAGCTAAACGTGCTTGTGCATTGGAGAAGGAGACATACATATCTCATACGTGTGCAAGTACGATCACCCATTTTTGGTTTCTTGGTCGGTGCTTGAACTGTTGCTCTTCACCACATCCCTCTTCGCACCCGACCACCGCTCCTTTTCTCTCTGTGCACTTCCTCCCATTTTTCTAAAAAGGTTTTATGGTTTGCTTCTCTGCCCCTTCTTTCCTCCAAAGAAACACACACCGTCTCCACCGATTCTTTCTCTTTTTTCTTCCTCCTCTTTCCTCCATCGCAATCGAAAGCCTTCACGATCGCCACCGCTAATGTAGCTGGCTTGTACCGCGCTTTTTCAATTGTCCATGTAGTTCTGGCTGTGTGGCTTTTCTCTTTTTTTTTGTTTTTTTTTAAAGCTTTCTGTTTGTCTGGGGTTTCGGGTGTTGTGTCCTCCCTCTTTCCTTTTCTTGTACCCCCTTTCTTCGTTTCTGTTCTGCTTGTCGCACCTTCTTGTTTCTCTTTTTCTCTCCTTTTTTTTGTTCATGGTGGCTGCTGGTGCGCCTCCCGTTCGTACACTCCTCTTCCTCTCTTCACCATCCTCATCATAATTACGCGTGCGTGTGTGTATGTGTGTCTGGGGTGGGGGAGCACGTGTCTCCTCACACCATCACCACCGGTCCTATCCGCTGAGGTACTGAGGCCCGGCAGCTCTTGTGTTTCTCCTGTGCGGTGACGTCAGTGCTGTGATCCCCCCTTCCGAAGTGACTCTCGCTGTGACATCGAAAGGACGTGGAGGCCGATATCGTTACGGCTGTGCCGCCTTCAGTGGCGCCATCACTGCGTGTTACCTCATTAAGCCCCAAGAAGACACGGGAGGGACCTCCTGTAGTGTAGTGCAAAGGCTGAGATCCCCTCCCCCCCTTCCCCCCCACGGCGTGCGTCTTGCCAGTAACTGCAAGCAACGCCCAAGTTTTTTTTCGTTACCTCTGTGGATGTTGACTCGTATTCCTGCCGAATAGCGAGGTGGAGATGCCAGGCAGCTGTACTTCAAGGAGGGTCGCAGAATCTGAAGCAGGCGGCTTGAGCGCGACCCTCACTTTTATCAACACCACCGACCGTGGTGGGCCAGTCTGCAATTGCAGTGGTGGCCTGCTTTCCCTCTTCCATAGCTCTCGTGAGCTGGACTTGACATCATTCGACGTGAGTTGCGAGGACGAGCGGGGCGCCAAGGGAGACCGGTCCGATGCCTTCGACATTGCCCTACACGCTAAGTTGCCCACATCGATCTACGGCACCACCCTCGACACCGCCACCGATTACTCGGGGAGCAGCAAAACTGGCAGTGGTTCTTACTCCCTTCGTGAAGATGTACCACAGCGGGAGGATAGGCATTCATTAGGCGCAGATGCAGCTGCGACCCCCGCAGCGGGAATGACACCGCCTTCTTCCGCTGCTTTTTTGTCTACCCTGTTGTCATCCGATCAGCCTATAGGTAGGGAACCTCGCTCCGCACTGATGCAATATGAAAGTAGCTCGACACGACCGTGTTCTCGTAAGTGCCCAGCCCACGTTGATCCCACGTGCACCGATCTCCATTCGCGCGATGGACCCATGACCCGCATCACCGCGACAAGAGCGTTGTCTACTGGTTCTCTTCCCTCCTCTTATGTGCTGGGCTTCGAGTGCCACAGCATCACTTCCAGCAGTGACAGGAGCGGTGTCCGCTCCATTTCCCTGTCGCCGCGTCAATGCTGCAGCGACAGCCGGTGCAGTCCACGTGAGTACTGGACTATGACACCATCGCTTCGCGGCGTCAACGAGATTTTGATGCAGAGTGCATCCGCGTCTAACAAGGCCTCGTTGTTTCACCAGGCACTTGCTCTTCTTCAGGTCTGGGGCTCCCCACTAAGCCTTGAGCTGCATGGCAACAGCGCAGGCGGCACGTACATGGTGCGACTTGCAAGGCCGCCGTTGTCATCAGTTGCTGCCACTGTCGTGACGACCAGTGATGACAGTCTCGGCCCGGTGGTGGCCGTGTTTAAGCCGCGTGACGAGGAGATCGGTCAAGAGAGTAACCCGCATGCGAATCGCAAAAGCAGCTGTGCTGAGGTGTTTTCTCCTGGCAGTGGCAGTCGACGTGAGGTGCTCGCGTACCGGCTGGATCACGGGCATAACGCCGGGGTACCCCCAACTGTGGAGGTCGAGTCGACCTACTGGACCAGGGCAAGCGTCGCCACCGCCAAAGGCGTGGGTGAGTGTGGTGTTCCTGATTGGAACTCGGCGGCATGCACGGTGTGCTCCATGCCTGGAGGTATGGGCGCGCCCGATAACGGCGGCTTTCATGGTCAATACACGAATGTGACAGTGGGGCGAGGTCGCGGTGCTGTCGATGACGAGAGCACCGCCACACGAGCAGCAGCAGCAGCAGCAGCATCTACACATTCGCAGATTGGAAGCTTGCAGCTCTTTGTATCGGGCTGTCAAGAGGCCGCGGACATTCTTCCTGGTCACTTCGATGTCGACGAGGTCCATGCGCTTGCCATCTTCGACATTCGGACCCTAAACGGCGACCGACATGGGGGAAACGTGCTCGTGTGCAACGCTCACCGCCGATCCAGCGGGCCCATGCACAGTATGGAGCACCACCCGGTGCGCGCCAGCCTCGCTACGACAACGGAAAAAAGTGGTGCGGCTACGTCATCTTCTGGGTCTCCCACTGACGCTCGGTTCTCGCCAGAGATGCTTACACCTGCCACCAAGGTCAAGGACAGCGCTCCGCACTTGATCCCGATAGACCACAGCTATATCTGCCCATCCGGCTACTCCGATCCCGACTACGAGTGGTTGTCTTGGCCACAGTCCAAACTGCCTTTCTCGCCGCGCAACCTGGACTACATCGCCGCCCTGGATGCAGAGTCAGATGCGGAGTTGGTGCGATCAGCGCTCCTCGCACCCAGTGGTGCTGACATCGACGACATATCGACGCTGCGACAAAGCACAGGTTGCTGTGATTGGGAGGCGGCGAGGGGGATGCCAGAAGTTGCGCTAGCGTCGCTGATGTCCGATGACGTTCAGTTTTCTCGTGCAGTCATGCAGGGCTCTGCGGCTGCATGCTCTCCTGCGGTGGAGGGCGAGGCGAGTGCAGAGCTCACGACACACCACCCCCCGCCGCGCGGTGGCGGCCAGTGCGCCACCGCCACAAGTTCGATCGAGTTCAGGATGCCATCCCCTGTGCAGACGATGCTTGCCCAAAGAGCGGTGGAGGCAACCACCACCACCACCACCACCGCTGCATCGACACCCCAGTCTGTGATGAAGGCCACACAGAAGAAGAGCATCATTACCTCCAGCGCTGAGGCCTCCTCGGTGCTTTTACCGACGCAGACCTGGGGTACGGTGACCTCAGAGCTGCCGATAAAGGTCAAGCGAGGCGAAATCCTAAAAACCGAGGAGCTTCACCAGGGTTTTTCTTCTATCCGTACGGACGCGATGGCGTCTGCGTGGTTGTCATCGTCATCGCCGTGCTCTTCTACTTCCACTTCCACTTCTCAAGCGTTGCGTACCAGAACACGTCAACATGTCTCGGCCCCGGTTACATACGATAGGGACGCAGCCAACATGGCGGCAGAGATGATGCGATGCACGACGCGCCTCTTGCAAATCGCCGCCCTTGAGTTTCATATGACGGCCTACGAGATTGGAAGTCTTTGTCGGCGCCCACGCCTTGCACAGGCGTCACTGATGGAGGAGGTCCTCGAGGAGGCGCGAGATTATGTTACCTGGGAGCTTGTCTGGTCCAAGTTCGATGACGTTGTGCGGCAGCGGCTCGCTCGCCACGGTGGGCCTGGCCAGTGACAGGTGTGGATCTTTTCAAGTCACGCCTGCGCATTAAGGCGTGTGCCTCACTGGCCACCACAATTATCAGTCCCTGCCACCCACTGGCTGCCATCTCAATCAACTCCCCTCCCTCCCTCTTGCGGCTTTACCTCATCCCTTTCTTCGATCGTTCATCTCGCTGTGTTTGTGTGTGTGTTTATGTATTTAGGGGAAGGGGAAGGGGGGCAGAGGTCTTTCCCTAAACACATGAACACACAGCCACCTACCCACCTACCCACCCACACACACAGCGAGATATATGCGCATCCGTATGTGTGTGTCTGCTGTGTGCTCTTCGGCACCATGACGAGCATGCCAGTCAAAAAAAAAATCCGCCTCTCAATCCTCTAATTTTTTTTTACTTTTTTGTCTCTTTTTTTTTCCTGACCACACAAGACGCATCGTGCTTTTCACCGCTGCGAGGCTGACGTATGTGTGCCTCAGCTCCGTATCCGTCCTGCTCTCTTCCCCCCGCCCGCCCGCCCGCCGTCCCCCCGCCCGTCACATCTTTCCCCTTGTCTTTTTTTTTTTGCTTCTCACGGTTGAGGGCGATTTGCGTATTTTGGATTCGGGTGATGTCTTCCTCTTGGTTTTTTTCTTCCACTCTTTTTTTTTCGCTACTGTGTAGCATCTTTGTCGCGGATGCCATCGCCTATCTCACCGTGTGTCTGTATGTGTGTATGCCTCTCATAAGTTTCCAGTCGCTGCTCCGAGAACCCAACGGGCTGTGGTGGTGGTGGTGGTGGTGGGAGCACGCTTGCTAAAGCGAGAGAGAAGTGAAGCAAAGGCAAGGAACAACAACAACAAAAAAGCCTCACACGTGACTTTGATATGCCGAGTGGGGTAAAATGTGGAGCTCAATGTGAGTTGTGAAACTTTGCTGGGGAGATGGGATCGTGTGGCAAAAGTGTGTGCGTGTGTGTTTGTGTGTGAGTGTGCGGGTGGGTGGGGAGAGGGCGGTGCCAGGCGTGCGGGGCTCAGGCAGTGTGCATCGTGATATGGTAACTACGAACACTTTCTCTACCCCTACCTGCACATCTATGTTTATCTGTTCTTCACTTTAGTTCGAATAAACTAAGGGACACCAGCTAACATCAGTGAAGTGGGAGGAGAGCACATCCAAGAAACGTTCAACGTGAGCGAACCTGCTCCTGCCATTTTTGATCCGTCTTCACAACTCGCGCTGCGATTGCTCGAGTTGCCTTTGCTCTCTCTCTCTCTCTCCATTTCGAACAGTTTGCATGTCTCCACGCATACGTCAAAGGGATGTGGTGGTGGTGGTGGTGGTGGGGCTCATAAACTGAAGAGGTATACTGTAGTTTTCTCTGGTCTCTCTCTTTGTCTGTGTCTCTCTCTTCCCCCCCCCCATCTTCGTCTTCCCCTCTCCTCAGCGCTACCACGTGCAGTCCTGCATGCGGATTCCTCAATCAGCCCGATCATGTCTCTCGCTCGGGGTCAAGAGTGCACATCCACTAACACACAGTCACAATCACGCCCTCACACAAGACGGCATCTCCAACAATGGCCATTGATCACCACACATCGTGTTCACCTTGTTGGCATGCCGCACGTAGACCGGACCAGTGTCAGTGGAGTTGGTGATGCAGGGAGTGCGCGAGCCCAACTCCCAGACCACGGCCTTCTCATTTCCAAACAACATTTAAACACTCTCATTTGCTTTTTCTAGGGAGAAGCATTGTGCATCCTTCTATCCGGTATGGCATCCCGGGAGGATTCGCTGCTTTGGTTCCCCATCGGGAGGCCGCTCGATCGGTTGGGTTGTGTCACCCCCCCTCCCCTCCACGCAACTATCGTACGACTCCAACAAGAATAAAGTATCTCTCACCTCGACAGACGTACATGTCTCCACACCAACAAGTAACAATCGTTTTTTTTTTTTGGGGGGGGTGGGTGGTGGTGCGAGGAGGGTCCCGCAAAGAGGCACTTCAATCGATAATCACATGCACACATGCCTGTCCCCTCCCTTCCCCTCTCCCCCCAACACACACACACACACACACACACACCGGGTTTAAGGGTGTCGTTACTTTGCGAGCGAGTAGGTGAGGCGGTCTTTGTATACAATTAGAGTGAGCGAGTAGCCACCAGTGTAGCGGCAAGAAGAAGGGCGCCTAATTTTATCTGCTAACATACACCTGACAATTACCCCATGCTGGACGGCGGGTTGCCGTTTCTTGTTTCGTGACATGAGCGGGGACGTCCCCGCTCAAGTCTCTTCGTTACACATCGTCTACGGGAGAAAGTTGGACACTCTGCTCACCTTTTTATTGCATCTCTCAGCCAGGTGGGGGTTGAGTAAAACGGATGAGAGGAGGGGGATTGCGGCTTTAGTATTCGTGTGAGTACACCAAATACAAAAGGAAACGTTGTGGATAAGGCACATACAACACCACGTCGAGTAGTCAAGCCCAGCTTGAACAGCACACCTACATCTACACACACACACACACACGAACGGACGAACGGACGGACGGACGGACGGACGCATCGCCTAAATAAGACAGCCTTGCTCACACGCTTATACGACAGGTGACAGGATCAATGCTCCCATTTCCACGGCTTTTCTCTACGTTCTCTTTCACCTTCCTCTTACATGCACACACCCACCCACGCGCTGACGCACAGTGAGGGGTGACTTTATCTACATGTGCGTGGATGTATCATTGGGCTCCCTCCTTTCCTCCTCCTCCTCCCCCTCCCCCCCAAGCAGTTTGCTGTGCGCGTACGACTGTACTAGGTGGTGTATCTTCACATCGGCATCCGCCAATAATCACCACCACCCTGGCAAAAGATTAGTGAATTCGTCCGAGTCTCGCACAGTGTTTTCTTTCGTTCTGCGTGCGCGCAGATATCACCCCCCTCCCCCTTCCTCCTCCTCCCCCCCCCTCCACCACCACCATCACCCGCTTTGCGGTGCCCCGTTCGCTACTTGGATTTCTCGTCGCTTCAATGTCAAGCATGAAGGCGCCACATCAACCACGACGCTTTCCCACCAAAGCGTGCGAGGCTCCCTCTGATTTGGCACCTGAAGGAATGTCCACCGCAGTCCCTGATTCCACCACCCACGCCGCTCTTTCCCCTGCCTATCGTGCCGTGTCACCCCGTGGCAGCAAGTCTTCTATTGTGTCTCAAAGCGTCTCTGCGTCACTGTGCCCGCGGCCCGCCTATACTCGCCTCGCTGACGTAGGCATGAATGCCGGAGGAAACACGTCGCTGGCCTCTGGTGCTGCGGCCCTTGCTACGAATGTCATTCGTGGGCTGAGAGGGTCGATTGGCCGAGACACTGTTCGCTCTACTCCTTACTTTCCTCCAGCGGTGCAACCAAGCGCAGTCGCACCCAGCGGCACGACGCGATTGCTGCTACCACGCACTGGCGGACCCTTGCCTCTGCCTGGTACGGGCATGGCGGCACCAAGCACGACGGTGGTGCCATCCTCTTCGTCTTCTGCTGTATGTACAACGGTTGCGTCCGTGCCCATGGCGGAGGACGCTTCACTGCGCAAGCCACGTGCGGTGAGCTTCAGCGACACTGTGTCTTTGCGGAACACTGTGAGTACGAATACCGAGGCCCACACCGCCTTTGAGGAGGAGCTCGTGCGGGAGTTGAACGAACTGCGCCGTGCACCGGCGGCATACGCGACCATTGTTGAGCAAGAGGCCACCGTCGGAGCGCCCTACGTCCGGGAAAGCGATCTTTACTTCTCTGACGAGAACGCAGCCGAAAACGCGGCGGTCGAGCTGCGTCGCCATCTGGAGGAGCGGTTCTCCCCGGCTCAAAGCGAGGCGGCATCCGTCGTTGGTTCTTCGTCCACATTTCGCTCTTCGACAGGGGCCGTGTCGCCCAAGAAGGGGACGCAGGGCTCGCAAGAAAAACGCAGGCTCAAAGGCGCCAGCGGCCTCTCCTGCTCGCCAGCGGCGTCCCCAGGTGCCAGTGCAGGCAGCTCCGCGCGACGGCGTATCAGCCGGCCGTTGTTGTCAGAGCGGCACAGCGTGTACACCGCTGGTTCCCACGGCAAAGGTGCGTCGCTGCCGCGCCGAGAGACGGCTCTCTCTGAGCTTCCCGGCCCCGGGGAAACGGTGGCGGGTGCGCCTCCACTGAAAAAGAGCCCGGCCACGCTGCACAGCTGTGGACTGCGTGAGCTGACTCTGTCTCAACTTCGCCATCAGTTTCGCTGTCAGCAGCGCTACCGTGCTGCGCTGGAGGTGGCCCTGCGAGACATGCGGGCCGCTCAACAGCATGCCGAAGCGGCACAGCAGGCCGCGTGGGCTGCCGAGGATGAGAAGGCGATGAGGAAGGGTCGTCGCTTCCTGTCAGCGAATTCCCCCCACCCAAGCGTGACCACCCTCCCTTCGATAGCGCAAAACAACAACACGGGCGAACCGAATGCGCTGGGGACAGGACAGCACACCACCAAGAAGCTCAGCTTTCCTGGCGGCGCTTACTCGACGCACACGAGTAGTGGCGCCCCAGACGACGCCGTTTCGCTGCGCCGCTCCGAGGAAATGATGCAGCTTCGTAAAATGCACGAGTCGCGCATCCAGCACATGGAGCAGGAGCTCTGCGACGTCCGCAACGCCTGTCAACGCAGTCTTGCAGCAGCCAACCTCGTGCTTGACGCGGTGCGTGCGCTGCAAGACGCACAACCAGCCCCGCTTATACAGCGCCATCGCGGCCTCTCATTGGCCGCTCGAGATACCGCCGAAGCTTACTACAGCGACGAGGAGAGGGTGGTGGCGCTGCAGGAACTTTACTCGGTCTCGCGTGCCACGCTAGTGGGATTGGCAGAGCAGTCGGGTGGATCCACGGTGACCCCGGCGACTCTAGAGCGACTCGCGCTCCGGCTGGAGGAGCGCCAAGGAGAAGAGGTGTCCGCAAAGGTCACGAGCCCGACTGCTTCGCTTTCGGTGCGCGGTCGCACCAAAGCCGATGAGAGCAATGCGCGCGAGCGAACCGGGGCGAACGCGGTGCCATCATGGGTGCTGCCACTGTTGTCGGAGGAGGCTTCACTCCTTGCCAACGTTGCACAGAGTGCATGCGCGACATACGGTTACATCTCTGGTGAAGTGCGGGGGCTTCATTTGCAGGTCAAGGAGGGAAGTCCACGCTCTCTGATGCTGCAAATGATTATCGGCTCTCTGACCACTGTTCTGAATCTTTCGAACCGCAGCCTGCCATCGAAAAATGGCCAGTCAGCGCAGAGGGTGGCCAAGAACACAGCGGCGCATAACACCAACGCGACGGAGCGCTACGCAGGAGTACGCATAGAGGGCCGTGTTTACGCGGCTGTTGGCGCACCCGCGGCGGCGCCCACCGGCACCAGCGGCGATGCGTCGTGCACAGACCAGTCGCAGTTGCAGGCGGCAGCCGCGCCCCCGAGGGGAAGCGAGCAGGACATCGTTGATCAAGTACCGGCAGTGTGGTTAAGCGAAGAAGAGGGGGTGCTCAGTGCGGCTGAGCACAAACCCAGCAACGCCAGGGCTGGCGCTGCCACGGACACATCCCACGCGCAGCGTGTTGCAGCGGTGGCGGCCCAGCGCCTGTGGCCTTTGCTGTGGACCGGCGCCTATACAATTGGGTGCGGCTGGCAGGAGGTGCGTGGCCGGCGTCGTGTGCCAACCTTTGCGGAGGCGTGTGAGGGGCACAGGGCGAGGTCGAGTGTCGTCGCCGCTGGCGACGGCACGCCGTCCCTGTCCCCTCGACAGACACCCGGTGTCATCTGCACGACGCTGTTGTTTGCCTCCGGCTTCGAGGAGTACGAGGTGGTGCGTGGGTGTAGCAACATGAGTCCAGCAGCGGCGCGGCGTGTTGTGCAGAGCACACTGTCTACGGAACGCGACACCAGTACGCTCAACTCCAGCCTTAGCAGCAGTATCGCGAACGCAGTGGAGGCGCGCCGCGCCGCAGTGGATGTCCATTCGACCCTTGGTGTGACGCTGCTCACGCCAACCATGCATCCTATTCAGATACACGCCTGCGATCCATCGTGCCGCGCTCTCTGCGTGGCTGTGCGTGTGCCATACACTTCACCGGGTCACCCCATCGCGCTCAGCTCCAAGCACGCCGGAGAGGATGGGCGAATGTGTGGAGGTAGTCACCACAACCCCTGGATTCGAGTGGTGGCTCAGGTGACTCGCCAGTGCGAGCTGACACCGCCATATCCAACCGCGTGCGCGGATGAGGTGCTGGCACAGCGAAGCCCTGTGGATCCATCTGTGTGGCTCGTGCTGGTTGACACGCTCTCTGCTCTCCAGCGCCACGCCGACGCCGCTGTGGTTCCATTTACTGGAAGCAGCGGTGCTGTGCTAAATCCAAACGAGATGCGCGCAGCGACGAGCTCTGCCACCGGCACCGCCGTACCACTCGCGCTGCACATCTACGCGAAGGACATGAATGACCCGTTGGGTGAGTTCGAGCACGTCGCCTTCATTCGCTTACAGCAGTACCCCCAGTCGCGTGACGCGACTGCCTTTGGTGTCGTCACCTGCGCGTCGGCAGCGCCTGCCACGTCCGGGCCCTCCGTGCTGATGGCGCCTGAGTGGCGCTACCTTCTGAAGGGTCTCGCCTGCGAAGCTACCTTGCCTCCTTCGACCAAGACGGCTACGGGTGAGGCCGCCCCCTCGCAGACGGCGGTGCAGGCATCAGTGTTTTCGAGGGCAGTCAGCACTACGCCCACTTCCGCATCAGTGGGGTGGCCCACGCTCTATGAACCGCTGCTAGGCAGGGATGGCGTGTTGCTTTGTCCTCTCTCTGCGGACCTCCGCGAGTCGGAGCGGTGCGGCGACGTGCCGGAGGCCCCGGAAGACGTTCGCAAATCCGTGAGTGGTGGCAACGGCAGTGAGTCGGTTGCCACTCAGGGTCGCGTTATACGTGTGGCAGTGCAACTGCCTGTCAACTGCAATGAGCGGTGGTGGCGCCGGCGCCTGTCCATGCTTCGCTCTCTGAAGACAAAACTAACTGGTGAGATACTTGCAGAGGGTGACGGGCAAGAAGTCGCCGAGGTGGCGCAGTTGCCGAAAGCTGAAGATGTACATCCAGACCAATCGTCGAAGCCTCTGGAGGAGGAGTGCAATGCGCCCATCACCGACGGCGACCCACCGTCTGATGATGCGGGTGCAGCAGCGAAGGCCGCTTCTCTCGGGGCCTGCGACACGCCTTGTGAAACTGCTGCGACAGCGGCTGCTTCGCCATCGATTCCAATTCCACAGCAGTTATGCATGACCCCGGCAGAGACGGAGGTCGCGGCAGACAACTCCCTTCTCGCCGCTGGAGTCCCCTCAAGGAAGGCCACCAGTGAAGAAGCGAGTAAGAATAAAACAAAGGGCGACAGCAAGGTCTCACCGAAGAAGTCTGCCGCCCCGGCTCCAGCTGGGGGCAGTAAAGCGAAGGCGCAGGTCAGCTCCCCGACCACCACCGACTCGTCTGCCAACGCGTCGAAGAGGAAAGTACAGATTTTGGCCAAGGATGATGCTGGCTCGATGTCGTCGTCGACAGCCGCTGCTGCGGCCGTGACAGGTGCTACCGGGTCCGTATCGGCACCTACACTCCAACGGGGTCGCACGCTGAGCGCGAATACGGTGCCGAAACTCCCGGAGAGCAACGCGCTCCGCGAGTACGAGGCCATGAGGCAGCGCGCTGCTGCTGCATCTCCCGTGATGTCTCGCGGTGGGAGTGTGCAGGCGTGTCTGCAGCCGTTTTTAATTTCTCTCATCGACCTTCGAGAGTTCTCCACGCGGTTGCAGGCTGATTTGCAGGTCTGGGAGGCTCACATAGCGCGGATGCGACCCATCCTCGTGGGCGAGCGCGACCGCTTAGCCACGGAGATCACCAAAAAAAAGGGAAGGGAACTTTTGCGGCTGCAGCACGACCATGATGACGTGAAAAACGAACTGTGTATGATCGAAAGCGGGGTGGCGTCGTTACAGCAGGCGGCCACAGCGGCTGCCAACGCGCTACGCACACGGGAGCGCACGCAGGTGCTGCGTCGCGCTCGCCTTGCTCGCATTGCCGCCGAGTTGAGTGCCCTCGAATCTGCGTTGCCGTCGCTCCTGATAAAAGACGTTGATAGCAAAATGGAGGGCACACCATCTGAGCGAGAGGTAGCGCAGTCAGCAGCGCCGCGCGTGGCGCTCCGGTTCCTGAACATGGCAGCAGGGGGGCCTGTCGGCAGCGGACGTAACGCGGCCCTATTTTCCGGTTCTTCTCCGCAGAAGGATGTGCACACACAGAAAGGGGGGGGTCCGCTGGACTGCTCAGTGCTCGATGGCGCTGTCACGCCTTCGCATACGATGGCGGGAGAGGTACCGCTTCATCCAAAGGCGTCACTGGTGCATGGGGCCATACCCCTCACGTCGCCATTGTCACCGCCCGAAGGCACTAGCGCCGCTGAGGTGTACACGGCGTTCTGCCTCATACCGCCGACGTTTACTGGTCGTGCCGCCCTTTACATTGATGATGAGATTGCCGTGACATGGCTAGTGTGAGGCTTCTCTCCCATTTGCCATGTAGTCTGTGTTGTCCCGAGCGAGCAGGGGCTCCCAGCGCGAAGCTGTGTTTTCATTGCACAGTTCGTGAGAAGGCAAACGAGCGAGTGGGCGAGAATGTAGGTGTGTGTGTGTGTGTCCGTGTGTATACGTTCACATGTTCAACAGAACGTCACGCACTCGTGGCCTCGTCGCTACTGTCTCTTGTCGTTATCTCTCTACTTTTTTTTTGGATTCTTGCATGCTTTTATTGACACTATATATATATATATATGGGTGCAGCTCTTCTCTCCCCATACAAAGGAAGGCAGTAACAGCAGTGGCTGCAACAAGAACCACCACCACCAGCACCACCATGTACACTATTCCCTCTCCTCTCCCGATGTCCCCATGAAGATCTCTTTTTTTTCTCGTTCTATCGGGGGTCTTCAATTTGAATTCGTTGAGTGTCGCATGCATCACGCTCCGCCCGCCTCCCCCTCTTTCCCCTCCGTGCATGGTGTCCAGTGTTGGGGGAAAAAGAGGAGCCGATGAACAGAGGTGGATCGCGTGTACTTGGCGCTGCTTCGCATGTACATATATGCATATATATGCATACATTCTTATACACGGACATGTATGCATTCAATGTTTAAAAAAAAATTATCACAACGAGTCCTTCGCTCCCCCCCCCCCCCAAATGAAAGACGGCAACCTCACACAACTCAACGATGAGGAGGAATCCTTGTTGCACTTCAGAAACTTGGCGACTTTTGGTCATCGTTGTTCATCGTTGATGCTGTCACCCTTCCCCCGCCCCTTTTTGCTTCACTCTTTGTATGCCCATGCACGTCGCTTGTGAGCAAGTGTCGCGGAGAATAACGATCACAACCCGTGCTGAAGCTGTGCCGATGGGGTGTCCACGTGTGTGTATGTGAGGGAGGAGGGGTGGGGGTGGGGGCATCTGCGGAGCGCTGTAACGGTGTGGTTGTGTGAGCTTAAAATAAGTTCATATTTCTCAATCGCGAAGAGAGCGTTGCATTTTCTATTCTACACACCACGCGCACGTCCACCGCACCCCACCCCTGTGATCCCTCGTCTTGACTCATAACTTGCGTATACCACTACTGCTTGCCCCCTCCCCCCCTTCACCCCATACACCAACTCTCTCTCTACCCCCTTCGTTTTCTCTCCACATTGATTTTCTCCTTTCGCTCCCCCTCTCCGCCCCTGGCCATCGATCCATCGTCGTCCCCCGCTACACAGCATTGGCTGCTTTTTTCGCCTGCCCCTCCTCCCAAACGTCTTTCGAGCTTTTTTTCCCCCCACTTTCCATACGGCATCTTGCTTGTATTCTTTCATCACGGACAAGCCTCCACCCTCCCCCAACACTCGCTTGACACTTCATAGTGGTGTAGCTGTCTATGTCTGCGCTCTTTAAAAAAAATCTGCTTTGGATATTCACAACCCCCTCTCCTTCCCGCGTCTTCCCTTCCTCCCTCTCCTCCACACACACACACACACACACACACACACGTGCACGCGCACAAGCGCACAAATACACACGAAGGTGCTCACGTTCACAGCAGAGGAGACATCATGTCCACCGACATCCTTCAAGTGAAACTGTCGCAGGACAGTCTTTTCTTCCCTCTGCCCTTCACGAATGCGACAATCGATAATATCGTACAGGTGAAGAACATGTTGCCAGTCGTGCAGGGGGACCCAAGAGCGAACGTCATCTCGTACAAGATCCTCAGCGCGGTGCACCACCGGTACTCTGTTCGTCCCCCTGTTGGTTTTATTGGTGCTGGTGAGTATACTACGATCGTCTTTTCTTTCAACCCCGAACATGTTAGGATGGCCAAAAACCCCGCGGAGCGCGAGTTGCCGACGGAGGCGACGAAGGATGTGATTCACATCGACTTTGCGGTCATCGACACACAGGCGGCACCTTCGGCACTGGCGCACTGGGTGCCTGGCAAAAAGGAGACGGATGTGTCGCGGGAGATGATGGCTGATGCTTCCCAGTTCTGGAAGCGGCACGGACAGGTGAAAAAAAACTCGCCGACAGCGATGTGTTACAAACTACGGTGTGTCTTTGCCACGCGCAACAACGCGCCTGACAGCCTGGTGATGTGCATGAAGGAGGAGCCTGGCAAATCCAAAGCGACGGCGGACGGTGTTGTATCGTTGCCGAAGACACGTCCCCCTGTGACATCCTCGACGGAGTTGCAAAACACGATTCCTCCGCGGGTCCTGCCACCCCGCCACTCTGACCGCTCAGGTACTCCGTCGGTCAAGTCGTCCCCCAGCAACGATGTTAGCCACGTTCCACGTGCAACGGATAGACCGTCTATCCTTGCGTCGAGGTTGGGTGCGGTCGCACCGTCCTCTGCGCTACCCGAGTTTCCACAATATTCGGCGAAAGTACCGAGGCCGACGAGCTTTCCTAGCACTCGTTGTCCCGCTGTTACACCGAAGGACATTGTGCTGCAGGTTATGAACCACACTCTCTCCTACAAGGTAGTATGCGTGCTGTTGGTGCTCACGGTTATGTGTGGCTTATGGGACAGCTCCAACCTCTTGACTTGGTTGATTATACGATGATCGGTGTTACACCCATACACATACACACACACACACACACACACACACGTCCTCAACAACAACAACAAAGCGCCGATCAAGGCTCTATCGTCACTGATGCGTTTCTGTGTTACTACACGTACGCATAGCTCACTTGTGTGCACGTGACACACTAGCGCTGCTAGTGCTACTTAGTATACTTGTTTCCCTCGTCGCTGCTGCGTACGTGCTCGCTTCTCCACTCTTTTTTTTTCCTTGTCCGCTTGTTCGATTTCACATTTTAATCTTTTTCTGAGGGTCTATCTTCTGGATATATATATATATATATAAATATATAAATATTTGTTTCTGTGCCCACTACTTGCATTCGTGCCTGCTCTTACCCTCACCCCTCTCCCCCTCTCTCTACACCCCTCCCGCCGATTACTGTTTGATTACACTCTCGTCTTTCCTTTCCTGGCCCCTTCGCGCTGGGTGTTACTTTTCCTCTCTTTCCCCAGGGGGGGGGGACACACCACAGAAAAAAGAAAACACACAGAGACAGCCGGTGACCGTTCTTCATGTAGGCTAGACAACCCCTGCGCCGTCGTACCCACCCACCTCCCCCCCTTTTTTTTCTGCCTCTTTTCCCCCACCACACGCAGAGAGAGAGGCGCACCTTACGCTTACCGCCAAGTTCATCGGATGGGCTTATCCAAGCGAAGAGTGTTGTGGAGGGGGGCAGGAGAGCCATCACAGAGCTGCAGATGCTCTTCCCTCTGAACAGTTACGACACCGGTGCTCGCTTTGTTGGTGCTGCTGATTAGTGATGGGCGCGTCCGCATTGATTTTGTCGGCGGATGATGCAATGGTGTCGGTGGCGACCGCAACACTAGCGCACATTCGTTGCCGCATCCTGCCCCCCCCCCCTCCCCCCCCGCTGGGCGCGGTGCCGTCCTCGGATTTCCTGCAGTACCCCCCATCTCACCGAGCAGAAGGCGGCGCTGCTAACGTTGTTCAGGGTGAACCAGCGACAGGGCACAGCGACAAGAGAGACGCCGGAATCGATACGAAAAGGTGTGAAGAATAAAAAACCGTTCCAAAGCACCACCGAATGCGCATGAAAAAAAAATTCCAGTGCACAGACCGTATCTGGAACACGTGTCCGGTCGTCGGCCTCGTCGCCAACGCACATGTATCAGCTGCAGTGGAACCAATTTTTCCTCCCAACCCCATGTGAGCTGTGAAGCGGGTCAGCGACACTCAAAGAGGTTTGATCGTCACCACAGCCACAGCAGGCATCATCGACAGTGCCTCAGTCGAGCACCGCCTTTTCTTTTGCTTCCCCGCTGTGGGCTCCTTTCTCGCATCGCCCGCCACGACACCGGTGAACACGATGCCGTTCAGCGATCAGGGTGTACCACTGCAGGCAGTGTCCTTTTCGTCTCCTGTCGCCTCCCCATCCTCCTCGTCAACCCCCCCCCCCCTCGACAGCGCCACTTCTGTCTCAGCGATTCCTTGGATTCGGCGCGGAGGACCACCTGTGCGACATCTGCGGCCACGTTTTGCACTTTCACTCTCTCTCTAGGATGCGGCAGGCGCAGGCGCAGGCGTGCGAGGCGCTGGCGCCTGCTGCGCACCCAATGGCGTCCTTTTTCTCATCTACGTCCGCCTCGTCTACCTTCTCCGCGTTCTCAAGATCGCCGAAGGCAGCGACACCTGACGCGACAGCATCTTCAACCGGCAGTGGATCATCTTCATGGGTCGGCGTCGGGTCGGCACTCAGGAACGCCACCATCGACCCCAACGATGGCGCCTGCCGCTGCCGCGATGCCAATGTCAAGGTTCTGCTGGAGGGTTTTGTTCGCGCTTCTCGACACGATGACGGCACGCTATCCGACGTTGACACCGCTCACATTGGTAAAGCGCTACTCGGTTTTGCAGGACCCGAGCAACACGCATCGGACGCTGTACGCACAGCATGTGCGGGGTCTTTGAACGACACGGCGCTCCTCCACAGCATTAGTTGGGGAGGATTTTGCGGCTCCACCGAAAAAGGCGCAGACGGGTGTCTGCGACACTACAACTTCTACCTCCGTCTTCGTTGCCATTGCGGCCGCTCTGCATTGACAAGCATCCTTGAAAGCATCTAAAGGCGAGTGCTCGTTGTTTTTGTGGCAGTGACTTTTTCTTGTCCTCTCTTTCTTTCTCGAAGAAAGCGAGGGCGACGCCAGCACAGCAAGCGGCGTCCACTAAAACAACCATCAAGGGATCTTGCCATCCGCATGGCCCCCTCGCTAATTATCCGGCCCAGCTACTCCTTTGGCAAACTATGCGGTACGCCACAGCCACCTACGGTGATGTGTATCAACGCAGCTCGCTTTCTTCTACCCTCTCCGCCACTCTGCTCTTCACGGTTCAGCGCAGCGGCGCCACGGTGTCGAAGCAGAGAAATGATGCAGCAGTGACCCCCTTGCTCTGGGACTTCCACCGACAGCGCTGCGGCTGTCACGGTGGTCCTCGCGGGTTATTGAGCCGAGTTACGCCCCCTCCCCCCTCCCCCCCTCCCCCCGGTGGACGATGTCGCTGGTCTCATCGTCGTCGCTTTCCGAGGAACTCAAATACGTTTCGATGTCATGGCGGATCTCGCGGCTTCCGGTCAGCCGTTCTGCGGAGGCTACGCCCATCGAGGCCCAGCAGAGGTGTTAAAGACACTTTTTGGTTCGTGCGCTTCGCGCTATGTGAAGAGAGGAGGGAGCCGCGAAGAAAAGCGGCCGGTGCTGCGACGGCGGCGGAAGTCGTCTCGGGTGCGACGCCGATCACCACAGAGGGTCCAACGTGTGTCACGCCACATCAAGTGCGGTGGATGCCTCGTCATACCAAACGCGACGGGTGCAGCTGCTGTTGCGGAGAAACAAGTCTCACCTCGTGTTGCCGGAAGGGAAGCCTGTAAAATCAGCGCTTCTGCGGTGGCCAAAGAGTCTGCAAGGGTTGTGATGAAGCTGTATGTGCTGCAGCTGCTGGACATTCTAGATGACCTACTCGATGAGCTCGGGCAGCTCGCGGCGGAGCACCCGTCCTGTTCGATTCTCGGCACAGGGCACTCGCTTGGCGGAGGCGTTGTTGCTCTCTTCGCCATCCCCGACTGCACCATGAGCAGGTTTTCCCACCGACTCTGCTGAGGCGGATTCGTGTGATCACATTTGCGCCGATACCGACTTTGTCCCTGACGGCCTCGTCGTATTTTTGACGAGGTGAGCTGCGCACGGGCTGGCGGCGGTTACAGTTTGTGCGATGCGCCGCGACAGCGCTCTGGAGTAGGGGGGTGTGCTTCCCACTATGGTGTGCCGTAAACGGTTATGGCTGCGTGCCACGGCTTCAGGTGAACACGATCGATCGACTGGTCCGGCAAGTGGTCTGTTCTCTAAGTGAGACGTCTGCCGAGGCGCAGCCGGCATGCATGAGGAGACGGAGATGATAGGCATGCGTGCGGCGGTCACCAAGGCCACCACAAACGATGCACCACTGCCACACGCGCATGGCGACCCCGTGAAAAGGGAATCGAATTGCGATGTAGAGGACACCGCACAAGTCCCAGTTACCGAGGTGCAGACGGAGGATAGCTTGTCGTGTGGGGTCGTGGCTCCAGAAGCAAGCACCGCATCCCTCGAGAAGATGAACGTGGTTGTGCATGCACCTCGCGAGAATGTGAGCGTTTTTTCTTTTTCTGCATCCCACTCTGGGGCTTCTGCGGTGTCTAGTTTTCTTGGGCTGAGCGAGCCTTCTACGTCTGTGAAGGGTGTCGCCTAGGATAGGTTGCAACCCAGGAGCTCACCTTCGAAGAGCGAGAGCACAAATAACGATGCGCACGACCTTTCGCGCGAGCTTCGCCACCCTGGACGGGGTTCCCTGCTCACCTCACGATGAGACGTCACCACCAACCGCCTGCTGGACGTACCGCGTGGCCCACCCCGTAGCGCATGAGCTGCTCCTTTCGAAATCGATGTTGATGTAGTACACGAGCTGGATGCGTGCAACGCGTCACTCAAAGGAATTCACGAGGGCCATTCCTCAAGCAGTTGGGGAGGGGTGGGGGGGGAGGGCGAGGGTATGTGATGTAGCCTCTCTCGAGTCCAGCATGAGGGGATAGGGCAAGTGTTTCTGGAACGAAGGGGGAAGGTCTGCTTGCGGCACAGCACTTGCTCTCCACCTTTCTTTGGCTTCCGTGACGGGATGAGATTCGCTGAAGCAGATGCGCAGCCGACTCCAGAACAGGGAAGTGACACAAGGGTGATGAGATGGTGAGCCCCAGGATAACTGACCACGCGAGCGGAGCGAGATGTGCAGAATGTGCGAGACACTTCTACTTTTTTTTTGCTTCAAGTGATCCGTCTCTGTGTGTGTGTGCGTATATGTGTGTGTGTGTGTAGAGGGCGGTGGTGGTGCTGCTGCTACGTCATGGGGCAGCTCTGCATTCTCAATTTTTTTTTCTGCAGGTGTGAGATGTGCGAGATATTCTCCTGGAAACATAAAAAACAAGCGAGGGGGTACATGCAACCTCATCGAACGCAGGGGATTGCACTGGCAGAATGATGGAATATGTTTATCTGTACCTGCTTGTGTGTGGCGTGTGCGGTGGCGGGGGGCGGGGGCAACTCCACGCCGGCGATGAGAGGCAGCCATGGTGTGTATATATATATGTATATGGACGCTGGGATGAGTTCGGCAGGCATGCAAACACGTTGCGCGAAAAAAAAGTCGCTACCAATGATATGTACTGATAGTCCCGGGAGACAGCAGTCAAGAACGCACACACATCCACACAAACAAACAAAAAGAAAGCCACAACATATGCATATATGCACATATATATATATATATATATATATATACATGCATAGCCCCACGAGGATGTGACACTCGTGACCCGATGCAAAGTGAGAGGACAGAGGGCAGCCCCGTCCCACCACCGGAGCAGTAGGTGGTTCATGAAGCAGGAGTCGGATGCAACTACCAGCAGCGCCGTGAAGCAGATCAGCAATGCACCTGTTGAAGTGCTGAAGACGACTTGATCGCTGCAGCGATGCACACACACACACACACACACACACACATCCACACACCCACACAAACCCAGCAGTACCAGTACTGCGTGTGCCCATGCTTCAGCGACAGAAGCAGCAGTGTGGCATCAGTCACCAGAGTGAACATCGATTACTGGAGGAGGTCTTCCTCTTTGTTCTCTGCTCTGCTTATCTTTTCTCCATAGACGACTAGGCGAGGTATGGTAGACGTTAAAAGAGTGAAGCCGGTGAGAGAGAGAGAGGGGCCGCGCGGTGGAGGCGGGGGAACGGCAACAATGTGGTGTTTTGATGGCATATATATATATATGTATGCATATATTTGTGTGTGTTTCTCACGGCGCCGCGTGAGGGTGTTTTGCGTGTGAACGAGGGAGAATGCTGGAAAAAGATACATTCAGGCATCTAGCAAAGGTGAATCACGCATTGGCATCTCTGCTGAGCTCTCTTCATTCCGCCATCTCGTCTCTCTTCTCCGGCTTCCCCTCTTCCCCCTCCCCTTCCCCTCCCCTCCCCTCCCTCCCCCTCCCCTCCCCCCTTTTCCTCTTCCCAACTCTCTCCCTCGTGTAGAATAATAATAATGAGGGCGGCTACCAAACGGCCTCCCCTCTCTCTCACACATTTTCTTCACTTTTCCTTTCTTATATTTGGTACACTCCACCCCCGCTTAATCTTCTTGATTCCTTCCATATTTTGTGCACACCTCCTCGCGTGGTGGGTAGTAGTTAGAGAGGAGGAGGAGGGGGGAGGACATATACAACCATTTCTTTGGGCTTCCTTTTTTTTTTGCCACGCTGGTCTCGCTCGCTCGCGTGTGTGTGTGTGTGTGCTCTTTCACTTTCGCACACTTCTCTTTGTCCCTCTATTCGTTTCCCTTTACTTCCGGCTCTCTTTTTTTTCTTTTGGGTTTTTGATTTTTGTTGTCCTCGCGCGACTCAACAAACCTTACACGCCCATCCGCACCATGTGTGCACCAGTTTTCTTTATTTCCCTTCACAGGAGCATCAGCAATATCAACGGTCGATCCTTTTTAGACTTGAACTTCACCAACACACATACTCTGCCCCCCTCCCCCCCCCTCAACTCTCTTTTCCCCATTTCTTTGAGTGTGCCAGCTTGGTGCATGCGGGTGTGCTGTTCACCTCCCCTTCCCTCTCTTGTGCCTCATTTTTTTCTCGTTTTGTGTTTTCGGTTTGTATTTTGCTTATGCGAGATTCCCATCAGCATCACCGCCACCGCCGTCTCACATCATAGAGAGACATCTGCAGCCCCCCCCCCCCTTCCCCCACCCGATTTCTTTGTGCTTTTCAAAAAAAAAAGTTGTTTGTGTACGAATTTATCTTCATTCGGTTTAAACATTCGCCTTGTGTGTCGTCCACAGTGGTTGATTCATTCTTTTCGTGTGTAGTAGAGCCTTTCTACCTCCTCCTGTTTTTTTTTGTCTGTGCTTCAATCCGTCTGTGTGTGTGTGTGTGTGTGTGTGTGTGTGTCTGTCTGTCTACACGTGTGTGCTGTTGTGCTACATCTCAAAAGGGAGTCTAGTGCGCCGGTGCGGCTGCTGTTTTTTTCTCTCCTCGGCATTCCTTCGCTCTATCTTTTGTGTCCGCGTCTCATCTTACTGCGTAGTGGTTCATCTCCACATCTTTTACTCTTTGCTCCTTTCCTCACGTCGTGATACAACAGACTCTCACGACAAGTGTGGTCTTGGGTGATATCGCTCGTTTTGTCTTCTCCCTGTCTGTCGTCCCCCCCCCAACCTTCGCATAAAACGAAAGTCATCAAAGGTCCCACCATCATCATGAGCGCCTGCACTGTCTACGTCACCGGAATGCCGACCTCCGTGACGGAGGAGGACATCTTCGATTTCTTTGCTCGGATCGGTAACGTGGCAGAGGTGCACATGCCCTCCACGGAGCAGCAGACAGCTTCCGGTACAGCACCGGCCGTGGAGGTCGTCTTCGACAAACCTGAAGATGCCGTGAGTGCTGTGTCGATCAGCGGCAGCGACTTCCAGGAAGATACCCCGATATTCATTTCTGCGGTGGCGCCATCAGCCACTGCATCAGGGGAGTCGGTGGACCCCGCTACGCCCGCCGCGGGAGACGCTGTCAACAACGGCAGCGGCAACGCGGCCGCAGCAGAGGCTTCAGCCGCACCGGGTGCCGGCCTGCCAGCGCGTCGTTCAGCGGAGGCCGAGAAGACCTCGAAGAACAAAGTTGTGGTTACATCGATTTATCCTCACACGACGAGGGCGCAGTTGCGCGACGTCTTCGCTTCGTGCGGGACCATCTGCGATTTTCATTTGATTCCCAACCGTCACATGGCCTTTGTGGGCTACACGACAGGGGAGGCGTACGAGAAAGCGTTGAAGCTGGACGGTGTCAATGTGAATGGTGGTTCAATCGTGGTCCGTTCGTGTCCCCCACGCGACGATGCGCCAGCACCCAGACGTGACGCAGCTCGTCGCGACAACGAGGGCGCCGGTACTCCTGGACCAAGCCGACGGTCACTGGATGTCCGCGTCGTTGTCCACGGCGTCCCCTCCGACGTCACTAAGGAAGCGTTGCGTGCCTTCTTCTCCCCTGACTGCGGTCCACTGGTGGATGTGTTCCTCAAACCGGAGATCGGCGTTGCTTTTGTGGCCTTCACTACTGCCGAGAACGCCAAGCGGGCCATAGCCAAGTCGGGGGAAATATTTATGGGCACACGTGTGAAGGTGGAGCAGCGACTTCCACTGATTTGCCGCCGGTGTGACAAAGAAGGTCACGTGGCGATGCAGTGCAAGGATCACTCGCGCGGTTCCCAGTACCGCGGCAGCGAGCGCCGTCGACGTCGTCGATCGTCGTCGTCCTCATCCAATCGAGGCTACCGTCGCCGCCACCGCTCTGACTCGACCGACCGAGACCGTCGCCGCCGCCACTCCGACTCGCCTGACCGCGAACGCCGCCGTCACTCCGACTCGCCTGACCGCGAACGCCGTCGCCGCTCGCGCAGCCGTAGCCCGCCGCGTCGCCGCCGTTACAGCCGCAGCCCGCCGCGTGGTCGTCGTTAAAAAAAAGACTCAACTGGTCAGCACACGATGTGTGCGTGAGGCGGGTGATGTTGGCGGGGGTCCGTAAGTATAAAACAGTGGTCCGTGTCCTCCTGTTTCACCCTCATGAACCCAGATATGTCCGATAAAAGCTCTGAAGTGGTGGTGGCATGTCTGCGTGTGAAGCGCCTGCGCGCGCACAGACACAAAAAGAAATGGAGGTGGGAGTTGTGTCACATAAGGCGGCACAGATGACGCCGCGTCCAACATTTGTGTGTGTGTGTGTGTGCGTGCGAGAGACGCGTGTGGTGTGAGTTTTTTTTCTGATGCGTGATGTGATGTTTATGGAGACGGCAAGCAGCAGCGATACAGAAGAAGACGAAAAAAAAGGGTGCGGTAAATGCCAATCGAAAAAAAAGCAAAGAAAACGGCTGGAGGGTGATGGTGGGTGTGCAGCTATATAAACCCGCGTGTTTCTCTTTCACACACTCTCTTCATTTATTTATATATATATTTATATTCATACATACATGTATGTGTGTGTGTGTGTGTGTGTGTGATGTGGTGCAGGCGCAGACTTTTCTTTTGGTCACCGTCAGGGTTGTTAACTATTCCCTTTGTGTGTGTGTGTGTGTGTCTCTTTTTTTCTCTTTGCCTTTATTTGTTAGACCCGACCACAAGTTTTAACTCAGTAAATGCTTACTCTTTTCTTTTTTTTTGTGTGTGTCGTGTCGTTGTGATGTTGTGATCGTTGATAGTCTCCATCCGTTAAATCGTATGAACCGGGAAAGCACGACAAAAAAGAAAAAGGACATCGGTACTACACCGAAAAAAAGTGGTGTCCCAGGGCTCACACTTTAGTGTCTCTCTCTTCTTCTTCCCCCTCTCCTCTGTTGCTACTCACATCTGTTTTGCGAATGCACATGCTTTAGGGAAATTTTGATGGCATGGATTGCGGGGGGGGGGGAGGAGAGGGAGTCGCTGTTTTTTCCCCTGTCGATCTTTCATCTGGTGCGGCCAGATTCGCTGGGAAACAGGTGTATTGATCGGCTTCGTGGCAATGCTGTGTGGACGCACGCGTTGGAGGTATACTGGCATCGAGATGTCTACTCCATGGCGTAGCGCCTCTTTTTTTTTTTCGTATTCTAAATACTCCCATTTCTTTTGCGCTTGTGATGGCGACGGCTCATATGTCAAAAGACGTACAAGAGATTTTCTGACTGTGTGTGTGTGCGTGTGTGTATGGTGTGTAGCATATGACGTCATCTCGTTCTCTTTTCTTTACTCATCTCATATTCCTTCGCTTCCCACTCTTGCCCACGCACTTATAAACACATGCACATCCCCCCACCATACACACACACACACGGTGTGTGGGGCACCACCAGGGTTGAGTTGCATTACGAGACCACCAAATAAACAAGAAAACGTTTTTCCCTTGTAACGAACGGCATACCATTGGTTCTCCTGCCTTTCCTCTTCCTTCTCCCATTACCATAAGACTCAAAACACACACACACGCACGCACCAACAGAGAGGCGAGTAAAGCATAATATATACACAAGGGGGTCATATATATATATATATATATATATATATATATATGCAACCCTCCGACAGGGATTGTCGCTGCCTCCCTCCTAATCACTTCTCTCCTCTTCTCACAAGATGAACGCCAACGAGGGCAACACGGGGGGCAAAGTCCTCATAGCCGACCTGCCCATGATGTGGCCAAGCGACTTGCGCCGCTTCGAAAAGGAAGGCGGGGTCTGGGGACAACAGTTTAGACAGCGGCGCCGTCAGCTCACCTTCGCGTTGACCGTGTCGGCGGCATCAACGTTGCTTGGGTCGTGGTACGTTGTGATGCGGCGCAAGAACACGTATTTTGTGCTCTTGTCTACCTTTACGGGTTTCTCAGTGCTCGGTTTTTGCGTTGGTATGTCGCTCGCCCCGCTGTGGTACGAGAACGTTGCGCACAACAAGGAAACGTCGATGATGCGGCGGGTGTGGTGGGCAAAGGAATGTGCGAAACACTGGGACTACTCCCAGGTGAACAAAGATCGTTGGGCTGCCTCATACCCCAAGGCCATGTATCCGTACAAAAAAATTGAGTAGTTTAGCAGCAAAACACAAGCGCTTTTTTTCGTTTTTAGCGTCTCCTCCCTTCCCTTGGCCAGGTGCGAGTGTGTGAGAAGGTGCGTGTATTTGTGTCTCATTGCCCCTCTGTCTGTCTGTATGTGTGTGTGTGTGTGTGTGTGTATGTCGGCCTTGGCGAGTGAGTAGGGCGCGATGCTCTGAGTGTTTTGTTTTTTTTCGGTTGTCTAGGTGTGCACTAGCCTCTGTATATATATATTAAAAAAAACGTGAGGTTGGTATTCGTTTCTCGTAGCTTCGCCACATTTACTTTCACTTTGTTTCCTTGACAGTATGTGGGATGGCACTCGCCCCTCGCCCCTCGCCCCTCGCCCCCCCGCCACCGCCCCCCTCCCTCTCTCTCCCCTCCCCCCGCTTTTCCTCTCCCTTAGCCACTCTTAAGTCAACACAAAGTATAATGTGTGTACTTATGCTTACAGGTATGCGTGTGTGGTGTGGTCAGGTGCGTGCGTGCGGATGTGTAGGTAACGCAAACGTCAGCCTCAAACGTGTTACCCTCCGTCGTCATGCACCCCCCCTCCCCCCCCACACACACAGACATCCATTTATTGTGAACTATACTGACAGGTGTTTCGCTATTCCATTGTGGTACCCGACCCCCTTGACGTGTATTCCGTCCTCGTGCGTCAACACATGGTCTCCCCCCCAATGTCTCCTCTCCTCCCCCTCTCGCTTTCCATGCAACATCAACGGCAAATGGGTACGAGATTGTACGGAGCGAAAGAGGCGTAGTGTAAAGGCTTTCTTCGAGCCACAATTGTACAGGGTATATATATATATATAATCTATATAGAAACAGCTAGTGAAGTGCATGCGATACGTGTGCTGATGGGGTGGGGTGGGGGACGCGGAGAGGTACACACACACACTCACTCACTCACATAAGGTCATGCATCATGGTTGTCACAGTATCTATATATATATTTCTCTGTGTGTGTGTGTGTGTCGGTGTGGAAAAGAGATGAGTGTGTGGCTGGGTGAATGAGTAGGTGATTGCATGATGAGCTGGGTGAAGGCCTGAGGACACCACGCGTGCGGATCCCATAAAAAACTATATATTTTCTCTCCGTTCTTCAACACACACGCACACAATTGTGTGCGTGTGTGTTGTGTTTAGCGGGAGTGTGTGTGTGCGTGCACCACCTCTCCTTCGCTTTCTTACGTGAGGCGGGGGGGGCGTGCCCGTGAAGCGCTCATTTGACAGATTGATTAGATGCCACAGGGGCCGCCCTCAAACTCACAAAATCGCACATACATGCAGCGGATGATGAGCACAATAGGGGAGCTCCGACGCCGCATGGCCTTTGCGTATATGTTGTTTTGCCCCATTATCGTTTACAACGGCTTTCCTCCACCCCCCTCTCTCATTGTGTGTTTTGAAGACCACATGTTCGTATCCGTTTCGCGGACCGGCAGTCTCTCCCTCCTCCCTCCTCCTTCCTCCCCCCCTCCACACGCAAGCGCACACGCACCAGCCTTCCCTTGATCCATTTTTCCACGTTCGTGATGGAGCCGCAGCTCACCCGGAAGGAGGTCGATGTTGTGCTGGCAGAGCAGGAGCTCCAGGGTCAGCTGGCTCGTGTCTATTACAACCTCGTCTTGCGTCATCGAACTTATTGTGCCCACCTCGACTACATCAAGAAGATCCATGGCATGATACGTGATATGGAAGGTCGAGTGGAGGCTCTGACACCGTTTCACGAATCGCTCAATTCGTGGCACGCGGGTGGTTGTCCTCAAGGTGAAACGACTTAGCGTGAGCGTGCCTCTCAGTTCTCGCGGCTGCACGTCCGCATAGCTGCTAGTGTGCGCACTTCGCACCGGTCATACCCCCTCCCTCCCCTCCCTCCCCCCTCCCCCGCCCGCGTTATCGCTGCTGCTTTTTGCTCTTCTGCTTTTTCTCATCTTCCGTCGCTCTCAATGGAAAAAAAGAGAAACACACAAATGAATAGTGCGGGGGATGCGTACAGGGACACGCCCCTCTACGACGAGAGTCTTGACCTTCGAATTGTGTGTATTAAGCCGAGCCAGCGACCAGCGTGGACCGCGTACACATCTCGCTTTTTTTTTTTTGCTGCTAAACATCGGGCCGATCTTTCCTCATCTTTCTTCATTCTTCCCTCGCCTCTTTTTTTTTCTCTGAGCTGAGTCCCCTGATCCACTCAGCTGTATACCGACACACATACACCCGCAGATGCCCACATATGCCGCCAACGACAGCGCATCATCGCGCTAGGGCGGATGGGGGGGGGGGAGCCCTCGCCTCTTTCTTGTGCGCCACATGGCGCCAAGACACCTCTGTGAGCGAGCGCTTACCTACAACAGGTAACTTTGTTCTCCCTCCTCCCCCTCCCGCCCGCCAGCTCGTGTAAGTACGTGTATGTCTGTGGTTGCATCACTTCCTGGTCTCGGTTCTTATGCTCCACCGTACGCCACTGCTGCTCTCACTTCTCCTTTTTTGTTCCGCCATCGATGCTGTCGCCACGGATACCGGGGGAAGGGGGGGGGCGCACACCTCAAAGCCTGATGGGGGAGGGGGAGTATCCAGTACTCGGGGAGGGAGGGGTCTGTGTGTGTGCGTGTGTGTGCGTGTGTACCCCGTTCTGCTGGGAAGGCTTTTCCGTCTTGCCCCAATCCTCCCGGCCAAATACCAAACTGCTTCCGCTGGTGGCAGGGTGCGAGTGACCACGAGGTAAAGGGGGGGGGGCGGCGGTGGTGGTGTGGTGGTGGTCAGAGTGATGCATCGCCGCGGATGTTGATGGTCGGGCGCTGCATGGCAGTGTATCGGTAAGGCCTCGGCCCGCGAACGCGTTTCGCCCAGCCTCGGCTGCGTACTGCTCATTGAGGTGGTTGTCCATCCCTGAGGGTTACACCGTGTGGCTACCCCCGTGTGCAGCGTGTGTGTGCCGAGCTGGCGGCAGAGGCGGTGCTGCGATGTGACTGCTTTTGGCCATTGACATGACACTAATCCACCGCTTCTGCGCGCCACGTGGGATGAGAGCGTATGCATCACTTGGGGGGGGGGGGGGGGCTCGGGCTGTTTTTTTTTATTGGGTCTGTCAAAGGCACGCTGGTGAAGGAAAAAAAAGCGGGTGGTTGCTCTGCGTTTGCGGTCTCGCTAGTGCTGGCTATGCTGGTGTGTGTGTGTGTGCTTCTTGAGAGAGGGATGGGAGTGGGCTGGCCGAGAGGCGGATGTACTTCCTCAAATGTGGATGTTTTCTTCTCTCCCTTCTCTCCCCGCTTCTCTCTCGACTTTCGCGGGCCTGGGGTTTGGCTCTCTGTTTCCTGCAGTATCTGGTGATGTTTGCCACGGCGCTTCCCGCCCATTGTCTCTCTCTCTCTCCCCCTTCTCCATTTCTCTACCTCTTGTTCAGGCTTCATCAACTAATCCACGGTCACCTCTGTTGCTGTTTGCGTTTTTTTTTTTCGTGTGTTTTCCATCACCGCTGCCGTTGAGGGCTGGCGCGCAACTGCGGTCAAAATTCGATGTGCTAGTTTCCAAATGGGGGGAGGGCTGTCTTGCGTGTCTGTGTGAGCATCTCTTGTATCGTCCCTGCACAGGTGTCAAGGACTTCATTTATTTGTCTCCCTCCCCCTTCCCCTCCCCTCCCCCCCCCCCGTCGCCGAGCCTTCGTACTCGGAGGCTTTAAATGCCGTTTGTCGAGAAGCTGCACAAAAACACTGACCATGTCTTCATGAGCACCGATAGCCGAACTCGCACTGGTGCTGCCAATGCCCCATTCTCTGTGACAGATGCGCAATGTCTCAGACGGGAAGGAGCACGGGCAGGCCGGGCTCGTGGTGGCGAAGACGTCAGCGTTTATAGGGTCGAGGTGCCCACTTCATCTAGCACTCTCCCTCCTTCCCCGAAGGACCGGACAGACGGCCGCCACGGTGACGTTGCTGCTAGAGAAGGTGATGCTTTTCCGTTACCGGAGTGCGGTGATGGGGGCCCCACCCCCGAGGCAGCAGCCGACGCCGCTCCACTCCATGTACCGCTGCTCACCTCAGTCGAGGAGCAGCAGCCACGAGGTCCGGCATCCAGGATACCTACAATGGTGCTTCTCCGCCACCGCATGGGCTGCAGTACGGTTGTTCTGAAGCCGCGTCAGAGAAAGCTTTACAACCGCCAGAACCTAGAAAATTTTGTGCTTTACAAGGAGCAAAAGTACAACGCGGTCAACGTCCTCTGGAGGTTTTGTATTCTGATGCTGTTCCTGCTCAGCTTCTCTGCCTTCTGCCTCGTGTTCAGCGCGTGCACAACGGAGTGGTTGAGCTTACATACCGGCAAGCTCTTTCTTTCTACGGGGCTATTCTTCTCGTGCCGCGATCGGTTTCTGCGCCCATGCAAGTCATGGCGAAGCTCGTATATGGAGTGGGCTGTTATGGAACCCTCCACCGGCTCCACGCTGTGCCGTGCGTCTGCCGCCTTTGTGCGGCGCTACGTTGGGGTATTGTGGGCCTTGGGCCTTTTCCAGATCCTGTGCGAGGTAACGGTTCTTTTTTTGGGTCTGCGAATTGCAGCCCGCCCGACGCGCAGCGGTGCACTACTCCTGCTTTGTATTGGCTTTCTGCTGAGCACGTCTGCCGGCATTGCCACGGTGGTTTTATTCCGTTTCTACACCTCTTGCCTCCGGCGCACCTGCGAGGATGAGTACGCGCGTGAAGGTATCTGCAGGGTGGAGTATGGTTATGGGTACCGCCTGCACATTGGTGCGATCGCCGTGCACGGACTCCTGCTCGTGCTCGCGCTGTGTATGCACAGTTACATTTATAACATCCGTCTCAAATCGCGTGAGAAACTCCGGAAAGCACGGCACCGCGTTTCCCACAAAGCACAGACCGACGACTGCTCTGTACGCATGCTAGACTTGCCCACAACTGCCGCGTTCGGCGGTGACGCGGGCAGTGCGAATGTTTGCACTAACTGGGATGTCACAGAACCAGCCGCGCTGTTGAGCAAAAAAAACTCTTCGATGCAGCCAAGCATCGCTTCTGATGGCTCCGGCAGCGCGGCAGCGACCGTTTCCAGGAATGGCGTTCCCGTTCCCGCGAACAGTCGAATCAATCGTGAGCCATACGAAGGTGGGGGTGGGCGTCTGAGGGATGTATCGGTGCCCTACGGCCACTCGACGACACCGCAGTCTGCAGTACCCGGCCTGGAGGTTCCCTGCACTGCTGCCATGAGCTTCAACCAAAAGGGAGCGCACCCCATCCGTGGCAACGACAAGGTCGATTCCGCGGTGGCTGTAGCGCCAATGCCGACTCGGGAATCATCTTTTTTCCAGCATGGCAGCCTGCACGTCTCCTTTGCCGGCGTACCGGATGAAAAAGATGAGAGAGGAGGGGGCACGGGACTGCCTGGCAGCCGTTCTCACCGCTACCGATACCGTCGGTGGGCCTCGACGAATTCTCTCGACAACGTGTGCACACGCACCGCCGCTGCTACAGCAGAAGAATCCGACGCCGTTCATCAGAACACAGAGGGCACCATCGTGGCACGTGACCATGTTTTTGGTGTCCCAGCGGCGGACAACAGCGACGGCGGTGATCGTCACGGTGGCTCCTGGCGGGGATCGTCGCCTGGGGGCGCTCTCGCGCCCCGCGGGGGTCGTTCGCGCTGGACTGGATCGCAGACAGCAACGGCGCAGCCCTCGGTGACTCCGAGGGGTAGGCAGAGGCGGAGCCGATCAGGAAAGCGGGGCGCAACGCCGGCTCATCAGCGAGCTCGCAAGCATCGAAGCTTGTTTCTCCGCTTCTTCAACCGCGAGTACGACTCCAATTACCTCACCGCCGCGGAGCTCGGTGTACCGATCGCCGGTGCCACCGACTGGGTTTACGATGACCGCAGTGATATGTACTACTCCTTCGACCGCAACATGTTCTGGGACCCCCTCACGAAGGAGTATTACAACTGCATCTTGAAATCGTGGCAAGAGTCACCGGACCAGGTCCTGGAGGTGCGTGACGTGTTGGACTACATGCTCGAGAGCCCACCGAGCAGCGCTGGTAGAGGCCAGGGTGGCAGTTAACCCAGCGGGGAAAAGGACGAGAATACGTTTACGTCGGTTGAGCCCCTCCACCCCCTCCCCCTCCCCCTCCCCTCTCCCCCCCCCCCCCAAAAAAAAAGGCGTGAACACAGGCAGCGATAGACATGAACAGTGACGGTGATGAGGTAGCGTCTCAGGGGCAGAGAGCCGACAACAACCTCGATCGCCTCCGTGGCAATCACCAAGCGAATTGGTCCTGGTGATGGCGGCGGCAAAACAGGGATGGGGACCAGGGGGGGGGCGGGCGAGGCTCATCATTGCAAGTCCAACCACTGTTGATAGGTTGCTTCTATATTCTGAGATCTCTGTGGCGCGTTGATGAATGCGCGTGCGTATGCGGATTCTTATGAGTAGACACAGTGATTCCCGTGCGTGTGTGCACTGCTTCGTTTCTGTACTTGGCGTCCGTCTGCCGTGCACGTTATTCTTCTTCCCTTTGCTCACTCGCTCAGGGATGAGTAGGCTTTCTCCAGCGAGCAGAATCTTGCCTCGTGGGGGCAAAGGATATCGCTCTTGCTCCCCCGCACGTATTTCTGTGTAGGCGTGGGGAGCCGGCAGCTATGTTTCGCAGGTCTTCTCTCTTCGATGGTCACGTGCACGGCTGTCGCATGCACGATCACTTGCGCACGACAAGGGAAAAAGAGCAGATACACACACACACACACACACACACACACACACACAAGCGTAAAAGGGGGGTGGTATTGCCAGCGTGCACATCTGCTTTATTACCTCCGTGGTTACTACCCTGATTTTCCTCGGGTAGGCCCCGATGCTGCACATCTTTCGTTTTTTTCTTCCCCCTCCCCCCGCCAGCCCCATATTTCTCACGGTGTGTGTGTGTGTGTGTGTGTGTGCCTTGACTCGGGGCCCTGGTACTGGTTAATATTTGATTGTCCAGTGAATAAGTTACACGCGCTCTCTCTGCAAAGATATGTGTCGTTGTCAGCGCCCTGTTGGGATTTTTGTCTCTGTTTACTCCTCGCCTACAATCACGACATGTCCTGGTCTCTCCTCTCTTTCTCTCGTGCTCACATACTGCATGCATGCATGCACGCACACATAATCGAAGAGAAGAATATCCACACGCCGTGTGGCCACACCTTTGTGTCAATCCTCCAGCACTTTTGAGAACACTCACTAACAACTCGCTAAGCAAGATACCGCGAGGCATACACACACACACACACACACACACACATTCTATATAGAGAGAGAGACAAGGGCAATGGCGCAGCAGCGGCAAAAGAGGGCAGCGGCGTCGAAGTCAGCCGCGGCGGAGGCGTCTACCAGTACGCCTTTTCCAGCACCATTCTTTTCGCTAGGGCCTGCCACCTTCACCGACGCCATCGCCATAACCAAAGTCGTTTCCATCGTGCTTCCACTGCGCCACTTGTGCAATCGCAGTGTTCTGCATGAGGCGCTACTTAAAAAACTACTTCACCGCCCCTACGAGCCATCCGTGGATGACTTCGCCCAACAGCAGCTCTCTCAGCACGAGGCCCTCGATGGCGGTATGCATGGCTGTGGTGCAGGGTGCGCACTCGACAACCCTGCAGCTTCGACCGGGTCGTCGTCTTCATCGACACCCTATGTGATTGTGCACATCAAGTCGACTGAGATTCATTCTGACACAGCTCGACAAGTGAATCCCCGCGGTGATGTGCAATTGAACGTAATGGTGACGTTCGTCGCGGCTCGTCTACAACACGGGATCTGCGCCGGTGTCGCGGAGGCGTCGTTGTTCACGTCGTGCATGCAGGTACGGGTACCCACAGTGGCTGTTTCCGCCGCGGTGGCAGCCACAGGCAATACAAACGATGTAGCAACACTTCTGCTTGGGGATGCTTCAACGACTCGTTCCGGCTACGTATCACCGGGGGAGGGCGAGGACAGGCAGGCGGAGCGGGGCCGCGGCTACACAGCAGTGAATGCCCCCACGCCACCGACGGCCGAACCGTCTACGGGGAATGGGTGTAGCACTAGCATCCCTGAGAATCAACAGCTGCGCGTGACAGCGAGGTGCCTTGAGGACGAGCCCATTATCCCAGGACAAACCGTGCTGCTCATCTCTGAGCCGGCTGCCATGCGCTGCATCGGCATTCGTCCTCCGCGTGCTGCACCAGGCCCGTTTTTCTTCAGAGAAAAGGCGCTGCCGCTAGCGCAGTCCTCCAACCGTGTGACAGAAGCTGGAGAGGATCCGATGCCCAAGAAGCGCGTGCGCAAGTCGCGCGCATCTGATGGCGACGCGAATGTAGCCACCCCGGCGCGTCGCATCGTAGCCATCGAGTGCGCCATCCCAAAACGAGAGGAGGGTGTGGAGAGCGGTGGGGCGGCTGGCACCCGCGGAGGCCCGCGCCAGCGAGCCCACGCTTAACTTCATGGAATTCTTAGTGAATAGATGGGTCGGGGAGAGGGAGAGGGAGCGCAGGTGCACAGGAGGGTTTGATTGACGGGGGTTGCTCCAGATAATAAAAAGGGCCGGGGTGGGCGAGGGTGGGCGAGGGTGGTGGTAGTGGTGGTGGACGGAAACCACCCGCCCCCTTTTTTTGTTCTCATGAGTGCGGAGTTCACGAAAAGGCATCGATCTGCCCTCACGTTGTTTCCATCACACACACACACGATTGGACACCTCTGTTAGGGGCTGCCTCTCAATTTTGTGTTTGTAACTCATTTTCTATAAGCTGATCTAAGTGCGAGGAGAAGAATTAATGTGGGGCTGGTGGGTGTATATTTAACCAACGGCCCCCCCCCCCCCCCATTGTGCATCTCCCTTCCTTCCTCCCCCCTTTCTTCCCCCCTCCCTCCTTCCCCTTCCGTTTTCTGTCGCTAGTTTTCCGCAACTCGCTTAAACATACTAAGGAGTGCACGCGCACTCGTAAGCGATCGATCAACGCAATGAGACGGCCGATGAAAAATATGTCGATACGTTTTAGTGTGTGCGTGTGTGTGTGCTCTACACCGCACTCCTATCGCATCGTCACTCCCTCTTTTAAGCGCCTTCCTTCTCCCCGAAGGGGGGGGGGCGTTGAAGCCCCTTCCTTCCCACTGCACTTGATTACACACGTTTTTTTTTCTCGCACGTTAGGGGATTCATGATTCCATTTGTGCTCTGTGAGGTGACCTATGACGCTCCTCATGCCCACCTCCACATTCAATCACCTGCTCACACTTGCCGATTTCAGCTCCTCCTTCCTCCTCTTCACATTAGTCCATCTTCTTAGATACTTGTGACCTCTGCTTCCCTCCTTCCCCCCCTCTTCCCCCACACACACACAGTTACCTATTCGTATGTATACATACACAGGTGCATAAAAAAGGGGTACCCCCGCTTTATTCTTCCTGCTTCATGCTTGTGTGCAATACTTGTTTTTTTTATTGTCGTCTATTCAAATCAATTCTCAGCCTACCGTGAGGCGCGACTGTGAGGGGGGGGGGGCGCGAAGAGGGAGCTCGGTTTCACATCGTCGACCGCCGTCTTCACCGACGGGACCGAGGCAAAGGATTTCATGGAGATACCAATCAACGGTCCTGCGAACGTTCTGCATATGGATACGAGCTCCAAGGAGCCGGAGGCCGAGGAGGAGCCGCTGCAACAGGAGAACCCGTTTCGCTACGTCCTCTTCCCGATCAAGTATCCTGACATATGGCGCAAGTACAAGGAGCATCAGAGCTGCATCTGGACGGTGGAAGAGATCGACTTGGGCGCCGACGTGAAGGACTGGGCGATGCTCAACCCCGATGAGCAGCACTTCATCAAACACGTGCTTGCATTCTTCGCCGGGAGCGACGGTATCGTCATGGAGAATATCACGCAGCGCTTCCTGAACGACGTGAAGATACCGGAGGCGCGCGCATTCTACGGGTTCCAGCTGATGATGGAGAGCGTCCACTCGGAGACGTATTCTGTGCTGCTGGACACGTACATCACGGACACCGTGGAGAAGCTGCGGCTGTTGCACGCGATCCAGACAGTTCCGTGCATTCGGAAGAAGGCGGAGTGGGCCCTACGGTGGATTGGGAGCGGCGCGAGTTTCCAGGAGCGGCTGATCGGCTTTGCCGCGGTGGAGGGCATCTTCTTCTCCGGATCGTTCTGCGCGCTGTTCTGGATGAAGAAGCGCGGCCTGATGCCGGGGCTGACGTTCAGCAATGAGCTCATCTCGCGCGACGAGGGCCTGCACACCGATTTCGCCTGCCTGCTGTACAACTCGCACATCAAGAACAAGCTGCCGCGCGAGCGCGTGCTGGAGATAGTTGTGGACGCTGTCGACATCGAGCGCGAGTTCATCTGCGACGCGCTTCCGGTGCGGCTCATTGGCATGAACGCGGAGTTGATGGCACGCTACATCGAGTTTGTCGCGGACCGACTGCTTGTGTCACTTGGCGAAGAGAAGTACTACAACGTGTCCCAGCCCTTCGATTTCATGGAGATGATCTCACTTCAGGGTAAGACAAATTTCTTTGAAAAAAGGGTGAGCGACTACCGAAGGGTTGGTGTCATGAGCACGGAGGGGACAACGAAGAGGTTCTCGACTACGGAGGACTTCTAGGCACGAGTGGTGCGTGTTTTAATCGTTTTTTCGTTTTTGCTATTGTTGGGGGCACTGTGCAGCTTGGCGTCGGCGACAGCAGGGGGTGTGCGTGGGGGGGGCGGGGGGTGGGGATGGGAGGGAGGCAGGTAGATGAGACGAGGGCAATGCGCACTCAGGGCACACATACCCATGTATTCATCAAGAGCCACATCCGGCGACATGAGCGCCATGACAGCAATTTAAGTGACGCAGCTACTGGGGTGTACTACGCTGCAGGTGCTTTGTGTGGCTGTGCACTTGGGGCTGGCCAGGCGTCGACCTGAGCCCTATGGTCTCAACAGCCCGATTTCATTGGATAGTGGATATTCATTGCCTCCCTCCCCCCAGCCACCGTCGCCATACTCCGACTCGTAACTCGAGTTGCGAGAGAGCATACGAGCGACTACGCCACAGCCTCAGAGAGGAAAAGAAAGCTTTTTCACCCAAGTTTCGGTCGCCATGCGCCGACTCGATCACGTCCAAGCCAACGCAAATGCACGGCTAGCCGTCCCTCTCTGTACACACACGTGTTCATGCTGACGAATAGATGTTTACAACGACACCTCGCTTGTGTTTTTTTCTACACCATGACTCAGCCGCGGTCGGCTGGTGCAAGGTCCCCCCCCTCCCCCCTCCCCTCCCCCCGCCATCGAATCAGGGCCACACACCTGTTTCTCTTTTTTTTTGTGCTGTTGTTTCCGTGTCATGCGTTTATCTGTACCACACACGCTGCCCGATCGGCTCCGGGGCAGGCCGAGTCCAGCGTCCACTGCTCGTGGACAGTAGCCCTTGGGACTGTCGTGTGGGGTGCCAGGGAGCCAACAAATTGCATCCCAAAATGTGCGCAAAGGGGAGGTCGGTGAGTTTCACGCCAGAGCCCTCTCAGACCCTGTGCTCTCTCAGTAATGTTAGGTCTCTCCCCCAGCTGCTTCAGGCCGCTGCATCCCCATAAAGGTAAGGTGGTGAGTGTCTTTACATTGGGAATGGTAGAGCTTGATAGTGTGTGTATATATATATATATGTTCGGGGGTGTTGTCGCCATGCTTCCAGGATCTGCACTTCATCGATTTACTCAATTGGATGCAGGAAGCGCCACATACTGGGCACGCGTGACCACTTTGAGGTTGGTGTGTGTGTGTGTGTGTGTGTGTGTGTGCTTGCGTGCACGACCGTGAGGCTCTCCCCCGGGGCTCCACCACTACCACTGCCTCCTACTCCTCCCTCCCCCTCTTCAGCGCTCCCTGTGAAGAGCAACAACGTATCATACGCACATACATCTGAATGCACGTTTTACGCGGGACGCACATTCTGAGCAGCTTTGAAAGGTGGGCTCTCTCAACACCCTTCTGAGAAGACCGCGGCCACACATTCGTTTTTTTTTTTGCTTTGGTTCCCTCTCTCTCCTTTTTCATTTCACTGTAGGCAGCAGAGGAGGAGTTATAGGTGGGGTGAAGAAGAAAAGCATTACTTCTGTCTCACTGCACACACACACACACACACACACATACACACACACACACACTGGGAGGAGGGGCTCTGCACGTGTGTAGTTAAGCAAGCTTAAGAAAAGTGTAATAATAATATGTATTGGCGAGACAACGCATACGTCGATGACAACATCGATGGCCCGTGGTGGGGGCATCAGCGTCGCGCGTACAGGCAGTTTGGGCCATTTCGCATTGTTTCAACGCTGATGTCGGCTGTCGCCATTGGATTTGTCGCATTCGGTTTGGTATGTGCCGTGATGTTTGTCTCCGATATCGCAGAGGAGCACCCGTCGCGCGCCAAGTGGACTCTGCGCGCGCTCATTCTCTTCAACTTTGTCGTTCACACGTTTATTCTTGTCGTTGATCAGCTGAGCTGGTGGCGCTCGTTGCTGAGCCTCTTTGTGAATGTGCTTTACCTTCGGCTGCTGCGCACTTTCCCGTTCGTTCCCGACTTTAACGCTCCGATCGTACTGACGACGATGCTGGCGGTGTTGCTGGAAAGCGCTATGTGGTACTGGTACACGATACGATTGATGTATTACACTTCTTTGATATTGATTATCGGCTTCTTTCTAATGCTTTGGCTCGTGCCAATTGGGCTGCTGTCATCCTGTGTCATGGAGGATGATCGCCTGCCAGGTGGTGGTGGGGGTACGGGGGCGACGTACACCAGCGGTCGCGGCGAGGAGTCCGGCAGTTGTCTGTATGCATCAGATAGAATGCCACATGGGCGTCCAAAGCGCACTGTACTCAATCGCGTGGCGCAGCTGTTTCGCAGACCCTAGGGAGAGAGGGGGAGGGGGGGGGGAGGGGGGAGAAAAATAGACAAACAACAAAAAGGAAAGCGTAGATCGGACCCACACATAAACACGTTACAGCGCTCTTCGCTTTCTCTCCTTCCTCCTCTTCTGGCCTCTCTTTGCTCTTCAATAATTTTTTTTTTGTGCGCCGTTGACGTGGTGGGTTGGTCTCATATGTTTCTCTGAACATTTTGCTCCAATGTGTTACGCATTCTCTTAGATCAGTCACATCTTTGCTTTTACGTACCGTACCGTCGTCCCCCCCCCTCACTGATCCATAAACCCCGAAGACGCACACACACGCACACACACACACACACACACACACGTGTGCATGTGAACGCGAGGATATCACACTCGAACGCCACAACGCTCCAGAGTATTTTGAGTACATGCGCCCACATGTACATGCGATGAACATCGCTCCATCATTTTCTATCCGTTTCTCTGTTCATCTGTCGATTGTATCGGCCTGCATTTATCTTGATATGGTGACAATTATCAACGGGGGAACCCCCCCCCCCTTCCCCCACCAACCGCCATGAGAACATAACAGGAGTGAGCACTGGTGTTGGCAGCGAATCGAATGTATCCCTCCTTCTCTTTTTTCCATCTCATTTCCTCGACGTGCCTTATGCGACACCCAGAGAGGGACGCAGACGGATACACGCGAGCATGCGGGATCGCACTGACGCGCGCTTTCGAATTCTCCACCCGCCTCCCCCTCTCTCTCTCTCTCTCCCCACACACTTTACTCCCAGTTCTCTGCAATGTTTGAGCGCGATTTGATCTCGCGCATATCCCGGCCGCCGCGCGGCTTGGCTTTGGCCTCAGAGCATGGACAGAGTGTTGCTTCACCTCGCTCTTATGGTTTCCAGGTTTCTTCGCCTGTGGTGTATTTGGATAGGTGTGTACTCCCCCCCTCCCCCCCCCGACCGCCGCCGTCGCCAATGCTACTGTTGGCCTTTTGACCCCTTTTCTCTCCCCATGGTACGACACCTCGCTCTGTTTCCTCCTAAAGGTGGCCTGAGGCTGCCATCGGCAGCACTCCCGTTTCCCATTCTTTCTCAACACATCTCATATTGCCATTCCCCTCCCCTCCCCTTCCATTCCCCTCCCCCTTCCATTCCCCTCCCCTCCTCCCCTCCCCCTCCCCCTTCCCCTTCCACGGCGTAAAAGGAGAACGGAAAGCGTTTTTCATTGTCTTGCTTTGATATATTCGCACAACGACATCATCATCACCTCCCCCTTTCCCACTCTCTTTTTTTTTTCAAAAACATTCCATATAACCTGAAGCCCCCTCACTTTCCCTCTCGACACGCCAATACACCTTTACCTTCTCACCCTCCGCCCTCGCGGCCCCCCTTTCTTTTCGGTCATGTTTCTCAGCCGACTCTGGCGCCACGGTAGCAAGGCGTCTGCAGGCAAGGTCTCTCTTACCACCTTCAAAGCCGCTGATCTAAAAAAGACGCTGGTCGCCAACCCGCCGCCGCTGCCGCCGATGAAGGGTGTAGCCTTCGGCACCGTGTTTACCCCGCACATGGTGACTATCGACTTCGATAACGGGACATGGGATGCGCCGCGCATTGCGCCCTTTGCTGACTTCACCTTGGCACCGCAAACCAGTTGCCTGCACTACGCGACGCAGTGCTTTGATGGGATGAAGGTATACGCGGACATATCGGATATCGAGACGGTCTCAAAAGGTGAGAGGCTGGGCATGCAGAAGTTGCGCCTGTTCCGTCCTGACCAGAACATCGCTCGTCTGCAGGACAGCATGCGTGCTCTTTGCTTTCCGTCGTTTGATGCCGACGAATTCATGAAGGTCCTTGTGGAGTTCGTGAAGACGGAGAAGGATTACGTGCCAAAGGAGAGCGGCTACTCGCTATACCTGCGCCCGGCCGCGATCGGTACAACGAAGTCGCTTGGCGCCCATCCATCGAGGTCTGTGCGCCTCTTTGTGATCGCCTCGCCCGTGGGGCCGTATTTTCCGCCGCAGGAGGGCAATTCTGGTGCGGTTGCTATCAGCCCCCTGAGTCTGCTGGTTGCGGAAGAGCGCAAGCGCGCCTGGCCCGGCGGTACGGGTGGCACCAAGCTGGGTGCCAACTACGCTGGCCCGCTGATTGCTCAGGAGGAGGCACACGCTCGCGGCTACGACCAGGTGCTGTGGCTCGGCTCCAAGGATGAGGTGCAGGAGGTGGGCGCCATGAATTTCTGCACGCTCTGGAGGACGAGGGAAGGCAAGACGACGCTGGTGACAGCGCCGTTGGACGGGACGGTATTGCCCGGCGTGACACGCGACTCGATCCTGGCGCTTGCGCGGTCGTGGGGGGAGTTTGAGGTCTCAGAGCGTCCGTACTTTGTTTCTGAGCTCGTGGAGGCGTTGACGGAGGGCCGCGTGATGGAGTGCTTTGGATGCGGCACAGCCGCCGTCGTGGCGCCCGTGAAGGTACTCGCCTATCGCGGTAAGGAGTACAAGGTGCCGTGCCCGGAACAGAGCTACGCGCGCCGCTTCCTTCACGAGTTGCTGGATATACAGTACGGAAAGAAGCCGAGCCCGTGGTCGGTGAAGATCGAGGCTTGAGGTGGAGACGCTGCTGGAGAGGTCGCCCCGCCACGGAGGGAGGCTCAAGAAGGTGCAGTGGCGTGTGCTGAACAGGGTATTTTCGGTGGGCTCAGGATGTGCTTTTTGGTGCGAGAGGTGCTAGAAAAGGCGTACATGGGGAGGTGGGACTAGTGACAAGGAAGCAGCAGATGGGGAAAAACACGTGCGGGGCCCCCTCATAGTTTCTCGGCTGGTGCGTGTTCGCTCATGTGCGGCTTGCAAGACTACCAACATATCCAGTGGTTTCTCTTTGACGGATCTCGTTTCATGGTTTGACATTTATCGTGCGTGTGTGTGTGCGTGGCACATTGTGTGTGATTACCCCATAGGGCACACTGGCTGCCGTATAGTTCAACGTAATACAGCGCAGATGGGTGGGCCAAACGAGTGCTGCGTAGCGCTGCTTCTCCCCCTTGCATGTCTTTTCTTCTCGCCCCTACATCCTCTACGTAGCCCTCTGTGCACTGGTATCGCGCCCCCCCCCCCTCTTCCCCTCTTCCCCTCTCCCCGCTGCCCCACACTGCCCTCATTCACATACACACACACACGCGCACACACACACCTCTTTATAACTTTGATCGACTCATATTGCACTGAGCTTTATAGCCTGTTCTGACCAACGCGCGTTTCGTATCGTCGCAATCGTCTTTGCTTTCAACTTTTTGACTATTCCATAATTTTTATTGCACGTAAGTCTTGGGTGCTGCTGCTGCTGCGAGAGAGAGGGTGGGGTGTACACTGGCTTTGTTTTGTCTTTTTTTTTCGGCTACTGGAGCACACACACACACACACACGCACACACACACACACACACACACATACACACGTGCATTCGAATTTGATAATGTCCGGAGCCCTTTCGACGCCAGTGGAGTCATCTTTCACCACCACCACCTCCTCCTCCTCCACAGCGCGGGTCGGGACCAGTAAGAGCGCGTGCAGCGGGCTTCAGACGCAGTCGCAGAATGACCGGAGTTTCTTGTATAATTTGTTCGTCGGCCCGGGCGGTGGCGCCACGCTCGCTGGCTCCTGCGAGATTCTCATTTTTCACCCCTTTGACACTGTGGCGAAGCGACTCATGTTTTATCACAACCGCGTTGTTGAGATGCGTTCGCCGGCTGCGACTCTCAAGAATCTCGACCATGTTGTCTTCGGGAAGCTGAAGGACCGGTACACAGACACCACAACAGGCGCGCTGCGGCCCATTCCGGCAGTGGAGCGACTGAAGCACATGTACCCCGGCAGCACGTATGCCGTGGCCTACAAGGTACTCCAGCGAATCATGAAGTTTGGCGGCCAGCCGTATATGCGGGACTACTTGCACGCCTATCATAGTAACTTGTTCTTCCGGAGAGATGCGCAGACGGGAGAGTTTATCCGCGGCGGCCGCGGAGCCATGACCTTGGAGGCGACAGCGGGCTGCCTCGTTGGCGTGTGCGAGATTGTTCTCCTTCCTTTTGATCGCATGAAAGTTTTGAGTCAGACCAACAAGGCTGCTGTCCACAGGCGCAGCATCATCTCCGTGATACAGGCAGAGGGGATCACAAGGCTCTACGCAGGGGCAACTACCACCGCTGTGCGCAACGCAGCCGGATCGTTTCTGTTGTTTGGCGGCACGGCCTTTGCTAAGGAGTACGTCTTCAAGCTCGAGAATCATCGCGATGCCACATTTATGCAGAACATCGTGTCTTCGACGGTGGGCGGTTGCGTTGGTGTATTTTTTACATCGCCGATGGACGTCATCAAGACGCGCATTCAAAGCCAAGACTTGACCAAAAAAATCTCGGGCTGGCATGTACTCGTCCAAACAGCGCGTCTTGAGGGGCTCTCCGCCTTTTACAAGGGCATTACACCGAAGATCCTTACCTCTGCCCCTCGCCTAGTCTTCTCTTACACCATGACGCAATACTTCACGAGGGTGCTGCGCGGCTAGTGGCGCGTAGGTGCTGCCGGACAGGTCCAGGCTTCAGGTGATCAGGGGAGGACGTGGTGGGGTGTGAGGGGGTTTCGGAAAATGTTATCAGACGTGGTCTCATTCTGTGAGAGGGGGGGGAGGGTGTAGTCGTGATGCACAGATGCAAACGCCAAAGAGAGCTGTCACCCGTTTGCATCCTCTCTATGTATTTCTGTGAGTGTTAGAAGGGGATGGGTGGGCTGGTGGGGGGCGGTTGTGAGAGGACAGCAGCAGTGGAAGGGGGGAGCGCAAAGAACCTGAGACGTGCTGTTCTTTCTCCTCCTCCCCGTGCGTGTGCACTTCCCACGCCGAGGGGGTGCGCGACTGTTGACCTGCTTATTCGCGACACAGCTTCTTTGTCGCGGTCCGTCTCTATCCCTTGTGTTCTTGTTATTGGAACGGCATTTGGTGTGCTGTTGCAGAAATGATGATGCGTACTGATATTGTGTGTATCCGTCAACTCCCCCCTCCCCCCCCCGAGGAGTCTCCAAGTGGTGCCGCGTCCTCGTCCCACATTGCTACCCCGTTTGCCGGTCTCTTCTTCCCCCTCCCTCCCTCCCACCCTCTAATCATACATCACATACACAATCACGCACGTCCATTACCCTCATACCAGTTGAACAGGGGAAAAAGAGTAAAAAAAAACGAAACGCCTATTAAAAAAAACAGCGCCAGCGCAGGACTTCGGCTCCCCCACTCACCCTATCCACCCATTTGGGGCGAGGGGAGGGGAGTGAGGGGAGGGGAGAGGCGATGAGGCAAACAGGGAATAGTGATAAAGAAAAAGATGAGTTGAAAGAGGGGGGGGGCGGATGCATATAGACTTATCACGATGACGATTTCACGTTTCTATCGGGTGAGTAACGAGGACACACGAAGCCAATGCCGGCAACACGTTACTGTTGCATCGCTGTAGGTGTTGCTGATGGCTTATTTGTTTTTCCCCCGGGGAGGGAGGACGGGAGCGGTCGGCCGGGGGTGGGGTAGTTGGGATTGAGGAGCCTGTCCGAAGCCCTCTTCTTAGAGGACTTCATTGAGCCATCTCGCTTCTAATAGAAATCGTTTTGCCATTTCCTGATCTCTGCCCCACCCCGCAATCTCCCCCCCTCCCGCCCGCCAGCTCGTGCAAGTACGTGTATGTCTGTGGTTGCATCACTTCCTGGTCTCGGTTCTTATGCTCCACCGTACGCCACCGCTGCTCTCACTTCTCCTTTTTTGTTCCGCCATCGATGCTGTCGCCACGGATACCGGGGGAAGGGGGGGGGGCGCACACCTCAAAGCCTGATGGGGGAGGGGGAGTATCCAGTACTCGGGGAGGGAGGGGTCTCTGTGTGTGTGTGTGTGTGCGTGTGTACCCCGTTCTGCTGGGAAGGCTTTTCCGTCTTGCCCCAATCCTCCCGGCCAAATACCAAACTGCTTCCGCTGGTGGCAGGGTGCGAGTGACCACGAGGTAAAGGGGGGGGCGGCGGTGGTGGTGTGGTGGTGGTCAGAGTGATGCATCGCCGCGGATGTTGATGGTCGGGCGCTGCATGGCAGTGTATCGGTAAGGCCTCGGCCCGCGAACGCGTCTCGCCCAGCCTCGGCTGCGTACTGCTCATTGAGGTGGTTGTCCATCCCTGAGGGTTACACCGTGTGGCTACCCCGTGTGCAGCGTGTGTGTGCCGAGCTGGCGGCAGAGACGGTGCCGCGATGTGACTGCTTTTGGCCATTGGCATGACACTAATCCACCGCTTCTGCGCGCCACGTGGGATGAGAGCGTATGCATCACTTGGGGGGGGGCTCGGGTAATGGACCCTACGTTGTCTATGTGAGAGCGAGGAGGTCGATCCAGTATCCTGCTGACTGTACTCTTCCACTCTCCCATCTTCTCCCGCCCCAGAGCTCTTCTTTCACGCACATCACATGGCTCTTGATTAGTTCTGCAACTACACATATCGACGCTCCGACGTTCATCTCTATTTGCAAACCGACAGACAATCAAAAGAGTGTACACACACACACACATACATACACACACACACTTGAGAAAAAAAACAACTATCCAGAGGTTATTCTCAAGTTGTTATATACAAGAGGCAAAACAAACACATACATGTGTGTGTGCGTATGTGTATATGTGTATATGCACACACATGTATGTATGTGTACGTAATCAAGCGTTCAAGTGTGTTTTCTCCACAAAGCGGTTGTATCACGAAATTTTTTTTTTGAAACGGGTGTAGTGAAGTGCACCATCAATCAGCGACGCCCCTCTTCCCGTTTTTGTTCTGTTTTTGTACACCGCCATTGCATTTTTTCCCCATCTTTTTCTTAGGTTTTTTTTTCCGTTCTGCGTTGTGCATCACCATGGAGTACCCAACGCACCAAGGTGAGTACAACGTTGGCACTTTTGAGCAGCGCCAGGCAAAGTACGCGGCATGCATCGCAGAGCTTCACAAGGTCGTGAAGGATCCTCAGAAGCAAATTGAGGTCCGCAAGGAAAAACTTGTCTGCTACAGCAAGGACGAATCGCATCACAAGCACGTCTTTCCTGCGGCTGCAGTCACACCCACTTCCGTAGATGAAGTTGCAGCGGTGGTCAAAGTTTGTGCGGCCCACAAAGTGCCCATGACGCCGCGGGGCGCCGGCACTGGGGTGGAGGGCGGCGCCATCCCGTACGCTGGCGGTATCGTCATCGACACGACGGGTCTAACCCGTATGGAGTTTGACGTTGACAACGCGTGTGTGTGGGCTGGCGCTGGCGTGCCAAAGCTGACTCTGACGAAGGAGGTTGCGAAGCACGGATTCCTCTTCGGGCCCGACCCCGCATCGAACCCCTGCGTTGGTGGGATGGTGTCGACGTCTGGGAGCGGGATGTCCACGCTGCGCTACGGGACGACGCGCGAGAATGTGGTCTCGTTGCGCGTGGTGACGCCGCGCGGCGACGTTGTGCAGACACGGCAGGCTGTGCGGAAGTCCTCTGCTGGGCTGGAGCTGACGCAGTTATATATTGGGAGTGAGGGTACGCTCGGCATTGTGTGTGAGGTGTGCTTTCGGCTGTTCCCTATAACGAAGTACGCTGCTGGCGGTTACGCGGCTTTCGAGTCTACCGGTGATGCCGTGCGCGCTGTCGTGGCGCTGCGGCAGCATGGTGTGCCACAGACGTTGCTGCGGTGCGAGTTGATGAATGGCCACAATATCGCCTCAACGAACAGCTACTGCAAGATGGCACTGCCGGAGATGGCTACGATTCTCTTGGAGTTCACTGGAAATGACTGGTGGATGAGGGACATTCGTCGCGACTACAAGCAAGTGGAGAGGATCTTCAAGGAGAAGGGCAAGGCGAAGGTAATGCGCTACTTGCGGCCTGGCAAAGAGACAGAGGACGCGTGGGGTGCACGCCGTTCTTGCTACTTTGCCGCCATGCACTGCCGTGGCACAGGGAAGCCAGAGAGCGTCTTTGGCACGGATATCTGTGTGCCCATCTCGAAGCTGACGGAGATGATCGAGTGCACGGAGGCGGAGTTTGCAAAGGTGAACAAGAAGTGTTTGATTTGTGCGCACATCAGCGACGGCAACTACCACCTGAACATTCCTTTCTCTAGCAAGCAGGAGATGAAGGAGCTGCAGGCCTTGGAGACAAAGTTGATCAAGCGCGCCATTGAGCTCGGCGGCACGGTTTCTGGCGAGCACGGCCTCGGTGTGGGCAAGGTGCACCTCGTTACGGGCGAGCACGGGCAGTCACACATTGACGTGCAGGAGGCCATCAAGTCTGCGCTGGACAAGGACAACCTGATGAACGCCGGTGCATTCTATCCATTCCAGCAGCGCCTGTACCCAACGGCGCATCTGTAAGAGCTGCGGGTACGGCATGCAGCTTTGCGTGCGTGCGTGTGTGTATACATAATATTGTTTTTGTTTATATCGCCCAGGCAGCGTTCAGGACCAACACGCGTCACGTGAACCTCAGCGGCTCGAGGGGGAACCTTGAAGGGAAAAACCACTTTATTTCAGATCGTCAGAAATCGGGGAGGGGATGTGGAGGTGGGAGGGAGAAACAACGCGCGTGGGTGCCTGTATCATTGTGTGTGTGTGTGTGTGTGATTCTTCTGCAAGTATAGACATTCAGCTGTCCTTGAAACACGAGATAAATCACACAGTTGAACTCCGAAGGGGATGTACAACCACCACTCACATCACTGCATGGTGTCAGGGGACATCGAACTGAGGGAAACGCGATTGGTAATCACGAACCCTACGTGATTCTGTTTTCTCCTCCCCCCCTCCCCCCCCTCTCTCTTCCTCTCTGATTGAGATGTTGGTTCATATGGTATTCCCCCCCTCTTCTCTGATGATGATGATGATGGTGGTGGTGGCTGGGGCGGTTTTGGGGGATGATTCTGCCGCGTCTACGCAGCACATGGCTACCCTCTTTTTTTTTTGTTGTTGTTTGGCCCTTAAATTGTTAACCTTTTTGATGGGGGCACGTGTGTGTATATATAATTTTTGTTTTTTTCTCCGTTGGGTTTCCCGTACTCGCCTGCTCATCATCCATACCCGCCCCACCCTTCGCTAATTACTCCTCGGGTGACACACGAGGAGCCCCATTTCTTTATTTTTTTTTCTCCCAGCTCTGCATGGGCGCGCCCCCGTCTCTCCCCCTTTCTCATTCCTATTTTCATTGGCAATATGACTGTGCTGCTCGCCCCCACCCCCATTCCTTTCGCTCATTGTCACTATAAAAATCCAAGTGAAGCACCCATCCTTCATCAGCTCCCCTGGACTGTACTGTGCGCGCACACACACACTGTATCGCTTACTCTTTTTTCCCCATCTGAATCATTTATGGTTGCTGGTGTCATAAGATGAAGCCATGTTGTATACACGTAGCGCTTCCCCCAATTCCTTGACTTTTTTTTTTAGTTTTACTGTTGTTAGCGCGTCCATCGGGCGACGCCATCTTTAGCGTTGTGTGTGTGTGTGTGCGTGTGGGAGGGGCAGAAAATGTCACCTTGCGCTGTGCCCCCCCCCTTCTCTCCCCTATTTTCTTTACCCGTGTCTTGGATACAACAACTCTTCTTCCCTTCGATGTGAGCGTGTCGGTATTGATTCGGGTGGCGTGTGTGGATGAATGGGTGGGCTAAGCTAGCTACATATACATACGCAAAGTGGACACACACACACACACACACACACACAAACGCCTCAGAAGAGTTTCTGTGGAGACCGAGCGCTCTTTCCATCCAAAAATGAAAAGAATTGATGTTTGCGAGGGGGCGAAGCGACGGGAAAAAAGGCAATAACAATGCTATGGGCCGACAGGCTCACTTTTTTTTTCTCATCCCCCCCCCCCCCATAGAGTCGGGATCGTGGCGTGTATGCCATCTGTACACCTCCAGGATTCTGCATTGTGACTCCTGTCTATATATATGTGTGTGTGTGTAATTGCACTTTTCCCCCACATACCGGAATGGGCGTGACGCGGCGCCAGCAGCAGGTGCTCGCCTCTTTCCGCCACTGCCCCCCCCCTCCCCCCCCCTCTCCCCCTCCCTCCTTGCTTGCTCGACATCGGCATTGATCAGTGGAGCTTCGGCCCACGTGTGTGCGCCTTTCCTGTTCTTCCGCCCGCCGATTGACGCAGCTACCACCACCCCTTGGTTCATATTTAACTACTCACCCTTTCTCCCCTTCCCTCCTCCCGGTTTCTTTTTCTCTCAACCGTGCACACACACACACACATACACATGTATATACGCATACAAAACCCCTTTTTTTTGCTGGTGTTTTGCGTTTGCTTTTGTCACTGCATTCCGTCCTCAGGAACAACAACTGCGCAAATACGAAAAAAAAACACTGGTGTATTCTTGGAGCAGACACAACGCGAGAATTAACAACATCGTCACCATCGTCTTCTTCCCCCCCCCCCCTCCCTCCTCCTCTGCCTTACCGGCCATACGCTTTATTGCGTCCTTGTCGTGATATCCGGCGCAACGCATTCTTGAACACGGGTGGGTTGAGGGGGAGGGGGGGGGTAGTCGAGCCTCTGTAATGATCACGTAGAACAGCAGATTTTGCGTTTTGTCGTGGTTACGACCACATACTTCAGACCTCCTGTTGATTCCACATTAGCCATGCGCTACGCATCACCTTCGCGGTCACGCGAGCAGGGTCATCACTCCCCACGCCCGCGTACCTCCCTGCGTGTCCGGAACGTTGCCGCTGGTGTCATTTACAACCTGATTTTCGAAGGCGACGTGCAGCGGCTTTCTGGCAAACAGTTGCGTGTCCATCTCGCGCGCATCAGTCATGTACCACCAGAGGAGCAGCAGCTCTTCGTTCATGGGCGGTCTTTTACGCCGAACGTTGTTGGTGCCGCTGTAGGACTGCGCAGTAACGATGTGATCGATTTTTTTAGAACCGTTGAGGATGGACGAGGTCACGACGGGCTCGGTGCCTGTAATGGACGTGACGCTACAGCGAACGCGTCATCGCTGCGTCCATTTACCGAGGTCGCCACTCCCCCTCCTCAAGGGCTGTGGCAAGGCAACCCCGGACCAGTCGGCAGCCCCCCTAAGGGGGGAGGGAGGGGTGCCAGATCTCTTACTGCATCGATGGCGTCCATTGCCTCAGCGTCGACTCGCCGAGCACCGTCACCTGATCGTCTTGTTAACCCAACCCCACCCGCTACAAGAGGGGGTCAATGCCAGGTCACCACAAGTGACGACATTGCGTACGTGGCAGCTACTGTGCCACAGCAGCAGCAGCAGCAGCAGCAAAAGCAGCAGCAACACAATTCTGCGATGCTGAACGATAGCAGCCTGCCCCTATGGGCCTCCGCCACCACGCTATCTTCCCTGCCATCCGGGGCCTGGTCCAGTGGCATGGGTGTCGGTGCCGAGAGCCCGAGACCTCAAATGCCCGCGAAGCCCTCGTCTTCTCCCATGCACGGATTTACACCGGCATCCGTTCTTTCGTACGCGTATCCGCGGTCGTCGCAACGGTTGCAGAAGTTACCGACTCGACCGTCCGTGTCGCCGTCTGACTATCGGCGGCAAGGGTCCTATGAGGTGGCGTCCCCACCGCTGCCATTACCGCCGCGGTTACACAATTCAAATGCCTCGCATCCACCCCCGCCACCTCCGTCGCGGCCAGGGCCGATGATGGATTACCGTGATCCAAGCGCCGCACCGTCAGCTGGTCTCAATCATTCTCGTTACGATGAGCACCGCAGCAATTTGAGCGAAGAAGCGAGTTGCGGTTTGTCTACACCGCAGCATCTGCCACGGCAACAGAGGACGTATCGCCCTCACGCGGTATCCTCTGTTCCACATAACGGCGCCTCGCCACCCGTGTCTGGGTTGGCTACACACAGCGCCGTCATCCGTGCCGATGAGCTGGAGACCATTCTTGACGAGGAGAACTACAGGTGGAGGATGGAGGCATACCGCTTCCATACAGAGCGAGAGAACCGTCTGACCGCCCTACAGCATCGGCAGCGTGAGCTGATGCTCGAGTCAGCACGATACGACCAAGAGGTGGCCGAGGTGGAGCGTCGGTTGGCGCGCGAGCAGAGAAAGTTGGCAGAGCTACAACGGATGATGGTGCACAACGCAACCACTTCTTTTCTCTTCGACCGTGGTCACGGTTCGCAAGAGCAGTTCATGCTTACCCAAGACGCGCAGCATGCGATCCCCACGTATCCCCCGATGGTGCATTGCAATGGAAGGCACGGTCACATGCACCACGGAACAGACGCAACTCTGTATCACCCCACGGGTGCTGCTAACAGTGTGGCCGTGATGGAGGAGGAAGAGGTCATAGCAGATGTATGAACAGGGAGAGGCTTTCACCCAAATTTTTTTTTTATTGGGAGGGGGCGCCCCCCCTCCCCCTCTCTCCCCCTCCCTCCCCTTTTTCAAAAGGGCTCAACAACGACAAAGAAAAAACAATAATAAACGAAGCCCACTTTCACCCCCCCCCTTCCCCCGCCTTCACCATCACCCTTCTTCCCCCCTTCCCCACTCTCTCTTCGCACGCCTGGTGCACACCTTTGCTCTTCTATTCTGCTCTATCCTTTCTTCTTGGTTTGTACACATTTGTTCGCAGCATTTACATTCTTCACATCCTACCAAGCATTAGCGGCCTCTATCATCAACAGGGATCCCCCATTTCACTCGCCACATTATTAGCTTGCCAAGGAGCTCTGACGTTTGCTGAACTCTTGTGCTGCTTCGCTGTATTGCCCCTCCCCTCCTCCTCCTCCTCCTCCTCCTCCTCCTCCCTGCCAGATTATCTGCGCCACTAACCCTTCACATAGGCGTAGCGCCCCCCCCCTTTTTTGTTTTTCACGTTTACTCATCGTATTAGTTGCTAGTGATACTTAACGAGTACTCTCCTCTCCTCTGCCCCCTTCCCCCTCTACCTCTACTTCTCTCCTCGTCCCCCCCCCCCTCCCTCCCCCATCACCATGAGCTTGTCATCCGTGACACCCGAGCAGGTGCTGACCTTTACGGCCCCCACGGAGCGGTTCCTGTGTCCACTCACAGCCAACACATACGGGGTCGAGTTTTATCAGTTCACCATTCGTGATATCGAGCAGAACAAAGTGTTGTTCCAGATCGGCGAGGCTCCCAGTGGCTCTTTGGATGGAAATGTGAACAATACTTTAGCACGCGTAGCGCAAATGTCGGAGGAGGAGGCCGCCGCCACCCGCACCATTCGTTACCACTTTGCCCCGTCGTTTTTGCGCAAGACCGCCGTTGGTGCGAAGCTAGTTTTTGGTGTCAACGGTGATCAGCCAGTACCGAAGCTCCGGATGATTGAGCGGCACTACTTTCGTAATACGTTGATCAAGTCTTTCGACTTCGAGTTTGGCTTCTGCATTCCACGCTCGACGAATACGTGGGAGGCCATTTATGATATGCCTCGCTTGAGCCCTGAGTGGGAGGCGTCCATCATCGCCAGCCCATTCGAGACGGCAAGTGACAGCTTCTACTTTGTAGGCAACCAGCTCATCATGCACAACAAGGCCTACTACTCTTACGATGGCGAGGAGCCATAGGCGCGCTTTGTGTTGGTGGCCATGAAGGTCCGTGCGGGGGGGGGGGGGGGGAGGGAAGAGCCTCTCCTCCCTCCCCGTGATGTCGAAGGTACGGTCGAGAAAGACATCACAAAATCAATCGGGCAGGTGCTTGTCGCTTCTTCGTCCTCGCGCTCTTTTTGAAAAAAACGGTGCCCTGCCCGATGCTCTCCGTGCTCATGGCAATGCGGTCTTTCTCTTGTGTTATCGATTCGGTGCACTTCAAGCGATTTTCATTTTTACATTTGTTTGCGCATAGTGCCTAGACTTTTGCGTGTGTGACTTTGGGACGTGTACGTGTCGTTTTTTTTTTCTGGTGCTGAACAACACCGCAACTACAGATTTTTCCCTCTTCTTTCGCTAGACGTGCAGTGACAGAAGTGTGTGTGTGTGTGTAGATGGTGTGTTATTCATTTTTTCTGTTGCTGGCAGTGTGGGGTCACTCATTCACTCACTCGCACACTCGCTTACTTACTTACCCCCCTCCCCAACCCTTCTTCTGCTAGCGCCTCCCCTCCACCTGCACCTGTTTTTTTTTGTACGTTTGTTTGCTCTGGAGAGAGGCTAGACCCGGTGTTGGTGTCCTCTATGCTACGAACGATTTGCAGGTCCCTTGAGGCTGACCACAACGCTTCCCTTGGCACAATGATCATGGCACGTACGGATGTCCTCTTGCACATCTCGTCAGTGCTGCGAGGGCTTCTCCTCGCAGATTATCGATCCCGGCTCTCTTCCCCACGCCGCCTCAGGAAGACCAGCGCTGCATGCTTTTTTTTTTTTGAGCTGTGTGTGCGCACACACATGTCTATTCATGCCCCCCCCTCCCTCCCTCCCTCTCCGCCTGACGCACCGACACTGCTGTCGGAGACGTTGTGGGGCAGGAGGGGGCGGGATGGCCCTGATATCACAGTTTCATGACAACGTCTGACTTGGCACCGCGCATGTGGGAAGACCATCCCAGATACCCCCCCCTCCTCTTCCAACACACGGTACTGACGGAGGGTGGTGGATACGGACATCCAGTCCACCAGGCAGAAGAGTTTGCCCTGAACCGGGCCCCATGGCGCTTGAGCATGTGAGCGCTCAGGTGACATATCGTGCATTGGTGCATCATAACCAAACAAGGCATCGAGGGGTTTAGACGAGCACAAGTAACAGATGAGCAAGTCACACACACACACACACATACACCAACCTCAAAGTGGTCATGCGTGCCCAGTATGTGGCGCTTCCTGCATCCAATTGAGTAAATCGATGAAGTGCAGATCCTGGAAGCATGGCGACAACACCCCCGAACATATATATATACATATATACACACTATCAAGCTCTACCATTCCCAATGTAAAGACACTCACCACCTTACCTTTATGGGGATGCAGCGGCCTGAAGCAGCTGGGGGAGAGACCTAACATTACTGAGAGAGCACAGGGTCTGAGAGGGCTCTGGCGTGAAACTCACCGACCTCCCCTTTGCGCACATTTTGGGATGCAATTTGTTGGCTCCCTGGCACCCCACACGACAGTCCCAAGAGCTATTGTCCACGAGCAGGGACGCTGGACTCGGCCTGCCCCGGAGCCGATCGGGCAGCGTGTGTGGTACAGATAAACGCATGACACGGAAACAACAGCACAAAAAAAAAAGAGAAACAGGTGTGTGGCCCTGATTCGATGGCGGGGGGAGGGGAAGGGGGAGGGGGGAGACCTTGCACCAGCCGACCGCGGCTGAGTCATGGTGTAGAAAAAAAAATACAAGCGAGGTGTCGTTGTAAACATCTATTCGTCAGCATGAAAACGTGTGTGTACAGAGAGGGGCGGCTAGCCGTGCATTTGCGTTGGCTTGGACGTGATCGAGTCGGCGCATGGCGACAGAAGGCTTCTTGCGCTATTCTGTAAATAGGGGCCGCCAGAGGCAGGTATGCAGAGAGGAAAAAAGGGGGAGTGGCGGAGCGGAGAGCGAGTGATGTGATGATTAGAGTGATGATGCGCCGAGGAGAGTTGAAGTGCGTTTGTAAGTGACTTGCAGGCTCTTTCACGAATCACACTTCTTTCGCGATGTGTGCGTGTGTGTCTGTGTGTGTGTGTGTGTGTGTGTGTGTGTATGCACCAAAGGGAGTCTTGAGTACGTGAAGAAAGTAGAAATGAAACAAAAAGAAATTTGAAAGGGGTGAAGAGGGGGCGTGTGAGCATCCATGGTCATCAAAACGCGTTTATTCAACCAGAAGAGCAACAAGGTCATCTCGGCCTGGAGTCGTGAGCCCGTTCAGCGGTGCAAGAAGCTGATCGGCGCTGGGGGAGGGAGGAGTCACTGTGACAACGTGCGACCTGCACAAATACACTCACCAGTCTCCTGTGTGACTCTGTAATGTGTTTGGTGCGCCTGTATTTTCTTGCACTTTTGTGCCTTGCAAGTTCGTTGATGAACATGTGGGCTGTGGCGGGGACCCCCCTTCCACCCCCCCTCCAAACAACAACTCTTTACTCTTATTTCCCTTGAGGGCGCCCAGGTCACGTTATATACATACGTATACACATGCTTTCACAGTTGGTGCATCGCCGCCACCCCCCTGTTTGCCGCATTTGTTTTGACTCAGTCTTGTTCAGCTCATCACATCACATCACATCCTTTCACTCAGGCACCTTCATTATCAGTGTTTTTTTTTTTTTTTGTGGATTGGTTAGGGCATGTTGTTGCATGAGGCGTTCTCGCGCCTAGACGTTTGTGCGCAGCTCGCGTTCTTCACACTCCGCGCTTTATCTTTTGTTTCATCGACCCTCACACGGTGAGATAATAGGCAGTCGCATCACCAGCTGCAATGACAGGGGTATTGCCGGCCCCAGACGGATTACTGTCGTATCGCGGTGCATCACAGCTGCCTCCGCCTCACTCAATACCATCGACTTCTTCAACACAACACCGATTTGGTTCTGCGGCGCTCCCGTCGCGTGACTGCACTACTTTTACATCCATTGCAAATATGGAGGGAGAAAAAAACGTGGGTGTTCTTCCTTTTTGTGTTCGCCGTCTTCGCGGACCGGGCCGTGTGCGTCGCGTTCCACCAGGAACAGCGTATCTCTCGGCCGGTGCGTTGCTGCGCCGGCTGCTTCGGTACAGCGAGGATGGAGAGGTGCGAGTAGAGGTGGTGCGCGAGGTTGCCAGTGTCGCGAGCTTTCTTGCTGGGCATCCGGAGGGGGGGCGAGTGGAAGCAGTATCAGCTGAGGAGGAGCTGCCGCCAACAGCTGGGGCGCCGCATGCCCAGCTTTGGAGCAAAGATGTAAAGGACATCCGCAGAATGAGCCAAGCTCGTCGCGAGAATGCCTCTGTCTTGGTGATGGAGACGGAGCGACGTCACACTGCAGAGCAGGAGTCCAGGCTTTCGTCTCTTCTACAGGCACTGCCACTTCTCCGTGTGCTGCCACCGCAGAGTTTGCTGCAGCAGGCCTACACAGAGGACCTGTCAGCGGAGCCAGCGAGTGGGACGCTCACAGCACTGCACTGCACCCGGAACATGAGTGCCAGCACCCCGACACTCTCAACAAGTGACTCAGCCTACGGAGGTCAGTGTCCAATGGGATTGATCAGCAGCAGCGGTGGTGACACAGGCGGCGGTGGCCGCAGCACTGGTGCTAACTTGGACCCGCGTCGTGTTGCGATGCCCGCAAGTTTAGAGAAACGCAGCTCCGACCAACGCAGTCTCGATTTGCCGGCGATTTTCTCCCCAGAGGAGACGGCCGTGTCTCACGGAACGCAGCAACTGCAAATATCGAGACCACTCACCTGTGCCGCCGCCAACGGTGCCTGTGGCGTCAACAATAGCGATGGCGAGGTTCGCTTTCACCCGAAGAGTCATCTCAGTGTTGCCAACCCGATGACGGACTCCAGCAGAGCGGGCGCTCAAATCTCCGTCCCCCAGGCGGCGGTAGAGTCAAGGGGTGCGACGACGGCGAGCCGCAGCGTTGACTGTGCTGCAGAGAAGAAGTCACCAACCCCCCTGGAGGTTCCATCCGAATGTGTACCACTGCCAGTACCAACAGCTGGTGCAGCCGTAGCGGGGACTCTCAATGGCATCTTCATAGAGGGCGGCCTTGGCGTCACCATCAAGCTGGGCGCTTCGTGCGATGAGCCCAACTCTCTCCGGTCTGTTGCGTGGGGTGGCTGCCGACCAGCGTTGCTGCGAGCGGTGGTGTGGCGGTTGTTGAGCGAATATGCGCCTGCCGCTGTCGCGCGCCAGAAAGCGGAGCTCCAGCGTAAGCGACGCCAGTACGAGGGCTACACACGGCAGTACTGCAGTGCTCTGAAGATGCTGTCGTTGAGTAAGTCGCTGCCCACATCGCCGCCACTCTCGTCCTCATATCGTTGGCACGAGGGTGCTGGCGGTGCTGGCGGAGGAGACGGCTCTCGCGATTCGCTACCAGTTTCTTGGTCCGTCAACACCAGGCCATCGCCGATCCGCCCCCTTGGTATGACGCTCAGCGGCGGCACATCGACCACGCCTGCGGGGGAGTCTTTATCATCACACGAGCACGCCATACTCCACCAGATGCTGCTGGACTTGCCGCGTCATCAGTCTCCCATATTTCACGCCCACCGCTCCCTCGCGGGCATGGCGCGTTGTTTGTTTCTTTGGTCACAACGGCACCCTGCCGTCGGCTATGTGCAGGGCATGGATGACGTGGTTGCCGTCTTCTATCAAGTCTTCCTCACAGACGCTCTGCGGCAGTTCGCGCGGGAGTCAGAGCATGCCGTGGCGTGCACGTGCGCGTTGCACTCCCCGTCGATGGCGCATGCTGCTCAGGTCCAAAAAGGGTCGGTGGCGGTGTCGTGCTGCGACAGTGAAAACGGAGGAGCAGGGGACGACCGTGATGATGCCGGCGCCTCGGCGAAGGGCAAAGGGCTAGGCAGCACGATTTCTGACAGAGACACGCGCGCCGTGATGCGTCTGTTGGTGTCGTCTCTCGCTTCCCCAGAAGGACAGACATGCCGCTCTTCTGCAGTCCCATCGACACTGTCGGGGGTGTCGGCGCTCAGTGAGCCTGCTACTGGGGCGGCTGCATCTGCTGCACTTTCCCTCTACCTCTCTGAGGCGGACCTAGACATATTGTCTGACACACCCGCCGCACTGGACGCGGTGCTCGCACAGCTGCCAGAGAGTTACTTGACGCAGATCGAGGGCGACACGTACTGGTGCGCCGGCCGTGTGTTGTCGCTGCTTCAAGACAACTTTATGCCGGGTCAGCCAGGCATATTACGCAACGTGCGTCGTCTTGAGTCTCTCGTGCGGGCTGTCGACCCCCCTCTAATGGCTCTCTTGGATGAGTACGGCTTGACTGTGATGGACGGTTGCTTCCAATGGTTCCACTGCCTACTGGCACGTGAGTTGCCGCTGACGCTTTTGCTGCGTTTGTGGGACTGCTACTTGTCGATTGGCATCGGTGGGGATCGTGCGCCAATGGCGGCATCAGTAGCTAACGGTGCTCCCACGATGCCTGTTTCGTTGGCCTCCACCATGGCAGCGCAAAGGTCCTCGGCGAGTGACGAGGCGATCATGTACTTCCACGTGTGCGTGTGTTGTGCTTTGCTGCGCAATCTGCGACCCCACTTGATGAGTCCTTCCTCTGGTACTTCCACCCCGGCTGCAGCATCAGCGCCTAGCGGTAGGTGGGCAGCGGCGGCGCTTGCTACGGTGTTGCCCGTCTTTGGCTCGAGCTCCTCACTACATGAGGGGGGCGGTGCTTCAACTGCCTCCGGCGTAGCTTTGTGCACGTCCCCCACTGCTGCTCCAGGGATCGATGTCGTGATGAGCATACTCAAGCACCCATTCAAGGCGCTATTTCCCCAGTACGCGACTGCGAGACGGCCGCCGCCGCTGTCTCCAGATAGGGAAGACAGGTGTGAGCCTATCCCCAAGTCTGCAAGCACACCGGCGCCAGTGGAGTCATCTCTGGAGGCGGCGATGCGATGGCTCGACCTGCTCATCGCCGACGCTTACTGCATCTGGCGACAGCATCCAATACGCGATTGAGGTTGACCACCGAGAACGGTATCTTTAACATATTCAGTGTTTTTTTCCCACCCCGCGTCTTGACGAGTGGTGTGCACCGGGGCTGCAGCAACCATGTAGGCCTCCTCGCAAATACAAGGACTGGTGATGGTGTAGAGGGACAAGAGGATTGGGTTGCACAGGTGGTCTGCAAAGGGGAGGGAGGGGGGCGTTGACCGATGTGTGACCCCGACTTCCTCCCTCACTCATGTGTCTTCACTGACACGTGGTTGCCATATGTGCGTCTTCTTTTTCACTACGCATCCGGCACGTTTCGGATGGCCCGTCGTCCTCGTGTTTTTTTTTCTTGGTCGCTCTCTCGCTGTCATGTGTCGTCATCTAGTACTTTCCTCGTCTCTACCCCTCTTCTAGCTGCGTCTGTTGCGGTGATGTTCCGTTTTAGTTCGATGAAGGGAGGGGGGTGGGTGGGTGGGGTGTGGGAAATATATTGAAAACAATCTTTTTTTTTCTCCCCGAATGGATCATGATGTCGTGTCGGTCTGTGTGTGTGTAGATGTGGATTCCCACTCTTTCCCAGTTTTCTTTTTTTTTCTTCTCTCCTGACCTTAAACTTTTTTTTTCTGCCGAAGAAAGCCAGAAACAATCTCTGCCTCCCGCCTCGCCTTTCAAGCGGTGTTCACATCCACTCATGCAAGAAGACGGTGCCTCTGACACACCCATTGCATATACATATATATATATATACTTCTTCTGCTCGTGTGTCTGCTCTCTGCTGCGCACTAGTCTCTGAGCAGCACCGTGATGCGACGTACGCACGTGGGTCTTCCTGCGTCTCCTTCACTTTCCTAGACGTTTGCATCCCCCTCCCTACTCTTCCTCTTTCCCCCTCCCGTTTTTCTCTGTCTTTTCGGTGAACCCTCTCGTGTATTTGTTCGCTTTTTCCCCCCACCAGCCGTGATTGCTCAGACACGCAGTCACGACGCCTGTGCGCACCGAGGGAGCCGTACCAACACCACCACCCGCTCCCCCTTTTTTTTCTTCTACCCCCTTATCCAGATAAGCAAAATACACACACGAAAAAAAACAGGCAGAGGAAAAATAAACACCAAACGACAAAGTACTGACAGGGGAGCTCTCGCGTCTTCACAAAGTGTTCTCTTCTATTCTCCCTCTCCCTCTCCTCCTCCTCCTCCTCCTCTTTCCCTCTCCCCCACCCCCTTTACACGTCAACGTACAGAGTGTTCAGAGTCCCTGAGGTTGTGCTGAGTGAATATTGTCGCTTACATCATAGCGATCCCCTCTTCTCCGCTCCTCCGCCATTTTCTTCGGTCGTGACACAGCCGTGCCATTATCCAAAGAACAATGGGTGTCAAGTCCAAGAAGAAGGCCAAGACCCGGCTCGACGCGTACTACCGGCTGGCCAAGGACCAGGGGTACCGCGCCCGTTCCGCCTACAAGCTCATCCAACTAAACCGCAAGTATGACTTCCTTGCCAAGTCGCGCGTCCTCGTGGATCTGTGCGCAGCACCTGGTGGTTGGTGCCAGGTGGCGGCGCAGCACATGGCGGTAGGCTCGAAGATCGTCGGTGTTGATCTTGTCCCGATCGCGCCGATCCGCGGCGTCAAGACGTTCGTAGGTGACATCACCGACGACAAAACCCGCAAGATGATCGTCACATACCTGAAGAAGGAGCCTGTGGACTGTGTCATCCACGATGGCGCGCCAAATGTCGGTGGTGTGTGGTCACGCGATCTTTTTGATCAGAATGCGCTAGTTTTAGCTTCGGCCAAGATGGCATGCTCGATGTTGAAGGCGAATGGCTGGTTTGTGACGAAGGTGTTCCGCTCGCCGGACTTCCACAATCTCCTCTGGGTGTTTAAGCAGCTCTTCGAGAAGGTCGAGGCGACGAAGCCGCAGGCGTCTCGTATGGAGTCTGCAGAGATTTTTGTGGTCTGCGCCGGTTTCAAGGCACCCAAGAGTATCGACCCCGCTTTCTTCAACCCGCAGAGGGTCTTCGCCGAGGTGGGCCATGAAAAGGTGGTTTCGGCCTCTGGCATGCTTGTCACCCCCAAGTCCAATGTGCCGACAGGGTACGATGAGTTTGCGACCGTCTCGCACCATGTGGCGTCCTTCTCGGACTTCCTCCGCGCCGATGATCCGAAGGGATTCCTCAAGGCGCACCACGAGCTGCGCTTCAGCGACGATGCGGACAAGGAGTATCTAAAGTCGAAGAGCTCCAAGAAGGAGCTGGTGTATCTCTGTGGTGACCTTCAGCAGGTGGGCGAAGCCGACCTTCGGCGCATGCTGCGGTGGCGCGAGCAGCTGCTGCGCGAGCAGGTGCGTAGCGCCCAGGCGGACGATGTGGGCGATAGCGATGTGGATAGCATGGCCGGCGGCGCCGGCAGCGACGACCACGACGAGGGTGATGACGGCAAGGGAAATCACGACTACCACTTCGACTTCGACAGCCCCGAGGGCGTCACGCAGATTGCGCGCGAGCTGCTCGAGATTCGCAAAAAGAAGGCGAAGGAGTTGAAGAAGAAACAAAAGAAAGTGGTTGATCGAAAGTTGAAGCAGATCAAAGGCCTCATCAACTACGACCCCAACATGAGCGCTGAACACATGACGGAGGCAGATGGGTTCGACTATAAAGGCGCGAACACCGATACGTTTGATGAGAAGGGCGACGCCGGTGCGGGAGGCGAGGACGTCGAGACGGACGAACTCGACCATTTCACTGTGGAGCAGCTCAGGCTCATCCCGGAGAAGGAGTTGGCCCACATCATGGACACCACGCTGGCGGAGTCGGAGGACCGCGGCAACGACCCCCTGAACCCGGTCATGTCGGTAAACCTCGCTGCCCAGGACGACTGGGACCTTGGGGACAAAAAGGACGCCGACGGATCTGAGGGTGAGGGTGAAGGCGACAACGACGGCATGCCGCACTCGAAGCAGCTCGTTGAGGGCGAGGAGTACTTCATGGATGTTGACAACTACGGCAACTACGTTCCCGCGCAGCGCTCCACGCGTGTGACACTGTACGAGGCAGGGCTGGAGGATGACGAGGACGGAGACGACGCAGAAGTGGAGGACGAGACGCCGGCGGCCAAGAAGAAACGTCTCAAGGCGGAGAAGGACGCATCGCAGCTCGAAGAGGCGGGCAAGAGCAGCAAGTGGCAGCGCCACCAACTGAATATCGAGAAGGTTCTGAACGAGACTTTTCCAAAGCCCAAAGATCACGACCGCGCCAAGGCCAAGAAGCGTCAGCGTGCCCTGGAGGAGGAGCGCATTACTATGACCGCGTCGACAGAGATGGAGGACCCGGACAAGCGCAAGCGCATACGCACGCGCTTCGATGACGCAGACACCGACGACAGTGACGCATCTGTTAGTGAGCTCTCCGAGGAGCTGAGCGATGTCGACCTCAACGACTACGAGATCAGCCGCGGCCGTGAGGACTCGCGCCGCAAGCGCAAGCTGATCCCTGACATAGGCAAGGCCACCACCCAGGAGCTTGTGCGGCAACAGCGGAAGCAAACGTTGCACGACAACAAGGAGCTGCGTAAGCAGAACAAGCGAAACAAGAATAACACAAAGGGCGGTAAAAAGAATTCAAAGGGAAAGGAGGACACTGAGTTTGAAGAGATTCCGATTGCCATGACAGATCCCGACATCCGCGCTCGCACGCTGGCGATTGCGCAGAGGATGCTCGACCCCAAGGCGCGCCGCGACATCCTCGACGCCTCTGTCAACCGCTACGTCTTCAACGACGACGACGACCTGCCCGACTGGTTCGTGAAGGATGAGCAGCGCAACTGCCGTGTCGTGCTTCCAGTAACTGCGGAGGAGATTGAGGAGCAGCGTCGCCGCTTCCAGGAGCTGAACGCACGACCGAGCCGTAAGGTGATGGAGGCGATGGGCCGCAAGCGGAGGAAGGCGCAGCGCATGCTCCGCGGTTTGATTGACAAGGGCAAGGCCGATCCTCGGGCGCGGGAGAAGGCCAGCAACCTCAGCGTGCGCAAACTGATGCGCTCACAAGCGGTGAAGGGCCAGGGGAAAAAGAAGCACAAGTACCTCGACCGGCAATTGATGGGACGCATGCGGCGCGAGAAGCAAAAGTTGAAGCGCAAGAAGTGAAAGGGGGGTGCGTGCGCTTGCGCTTGCGCTTGAGCTTGCCAAGTTAGGGATCGGATTGGGGACGCGTCTCAATGACGAAGGGCTGTCGATCCTTTACCTTCTACTCTCACTGGTCCGCATTGCACTACGTGTGCTTGTTGTGCATGTAGCTTTTATGGTGCACAGGCGCTCGTCTCTCTCTCTTTCTCTCTCTCTGCGCACGCGTTTGAGCTCCTTTAACATGCGTGTAGCACTTCATGAGATTACCATCTCGTTTGTTTGTTTGTCTGTGGACCCTCTCGACTATTCAGCAGTGTACGTGTGCATGTGTGTCTTTTAGTGGCGCGCATGCTCTTCGTTGTCTCCCCCCTCCTCCCCCATCCCGTGTGTCTGCAATGCTCGTGTATGTGTTCCCCCACCTTTTTCTCCTCTTCTGTGTGTGCGTGTGTGTGTATGTGTGTGTGTGCTCCGTTACTGTTGGGCTTCCTTAGCTTCCACCTCTTCCCTCCCTCCCTGTTGCACATCTATCATCATCTATCATTGTTGCGTTTGCGTTGATGCCGGTTTTCATGGTGCAGTGCCGTGATGGCTGCCGGTGCAGCGCTGTCGATCTTCTCACCGTCTCTAGCCCCAGGCACACCTCACTTTTTCTTTTCAAAGGCACACAACAAACACACACACACACACACACGCACACACACGTAAGCACGCACCGTTAACTCTCTTTGATTTCTTTCCCCATTTTTCTCCCTGCATTTAACCGCGTTAAGCCCATTAAGCCATCACAGGCATTGAACGACGACGACGACGACGATGACAAAAAAAAAGAAAATATGCGAATATGCGGCGTAGCCGACGGTCCCTATCTCTTCCCTCCCGTCTCTGTTTTCTTTTTTTTTTTTGCTTCCGCTGCAACAGAACATGCGTCACTGCAGATTCACACGCGCCGTCGTGTTTCTCGCCACACCTCTCGTGCGATGTCACATTCGAAGCAATGGTGTTCTGTTTTATGGCATGGATGTCCCGTAAGGGCGGAGATGCGAAAGGGAAGAGGGCGCCACATGCGCACACGCGCGTTTGCTTTTTCGCTCTCATGTGACACGCAACAAACAACAGCGCCTCGTTTTCGCTTTTCCACGGCGTGTCATCAACGCACATCACTGCCTCCATGTCCTCTCCTTGTTTGATTGTTTTTTTCGTTTGTCCACATCACATTTGCTGTGGTCTATGTGTGCGTGTTTGTGTGCGTTTGCGCACATTGTGAATGGTTTTGATGTGTCTCCCCCCCTCTCGCTTGCTTGGATATGTCCATACGGACTCACCAATCGATGATCACACACTCCCTTGCTGCAGTTGTGAACGCATAAAGAAGCGCTGCCAGGCAAAACACACATCCCACACACATCCCACACACGTCACACACACACACACACACACGGTGAAGCACACCCGAAGGAAAGATGGGTAAATATACGATGCTGCACAACATTAACAAGGTGTTGTGCGTTTTGCTTGATGATGGTCGTAGTCTCACCGGCAAACTGCTCGTCTTCGACAAGCACATGAACGTCGTCCTCGGTGACGTCGTGGAGGAGCGGCCGCAGTCGAAGAAGATGGTGGAGGAGGGTGTCTCATCAAAGCGCCAACTGGGACTCATTCTGCTGCGCGGCGAGCACGTTGTGTCTGTGACGGTGAAGAAGGATCATGAGAACGGTGTAAGTGGTGCTGCGGTCAACTTTAGTAGCGCTCCCAAGTCTGTAAAGGCGACGGCTGTGAAGCGAAAGCGTGGTGAGTAGCGATGAGGTGTGTGTGTGTGTGTGTGTGGAGTTTTTTTCGTACCACACACGGGCACGTCTTCAAGAGCACCGCTGCCCTCTCTTCTTTTTTTTTGGCTGTGTCACCTTTGACTCTCACATGCTCTTCTCCTTGATGTCTCAACACAGGCTCGCGGGTGCTGGGGTTTTGGTCATGTAGTCTCCGGGGTGCTTTGTATCCGTCACGCGGTGTGTGTGTGTGTGTGTGTGTGCGAAAGTGCTATTAGGATGAGCGGGTGATGCCCTCTCCGCCCCCCCCTTCACCCCCCAGTTCTCTCCATACTCTTTCTGCAGTATGCGGGCGAGTGCGTGGATGCACTTGTGTGCGCCTTTACCTTTCCCTCCTCCTCTTCCCTTCTTTCACTCCTCACACCCACACAGACACACAGTCAGGGAGGCAGTGATAGAATGGTGATGCGCGTGTGTTTGAGTAGGGTAGGGTGACGATGGATCAATGCGTCGTAAGAAATATCTTCAAAACCAGTAACCAGCAACATGCAAGAGGAATGCACACCCACACACAAACCCAGCGAGCGTCTCCTAAGAAACGACCGGATGTCATTTGATGTATATATATATTACGCATCGCATCAAGGGGACTTTCATGTTTGTGTTACTCCTCTCCCCTCCCTCCTTTCCCCCCCCTCTCCCCCAAATCTTCACTTCCTTGTAAGTATGTGGGTGTGCGGGTATGCTAACGGTCATGAGGGTCGTTCGATCTCCTCTTGTCTAACTCCTTTTCTCTAAACTGATGTGGTTTCCCTCACTTTGTTCTCTCTTTTTTCTATATCTTCGTCGTATCACTTGTGGTAGCTGGCTGAGCAGACATCTGTGTCTTGGCTGAGCCCACCGTCCGTCTGCCCGTCCGTTTGTGTTGCTCGAGTCTTCTGCATTTCTTCACTGCCAGTGTTTTCATATATATATATATATTATATTTTTTGGTGCTGATTTTCCCCTTTTTTGTTTTAGAGGAGATCATCGCGGGATACCCCCCTACCTCACTGACACACACACACAATATATATATATATAGGGATAACCTGTTGCACTGCACCCTCGACCATATCCTCGTGCAGCGGCATATCTTGGCTTTCACTCAAGGAGTCACTCGGGGTCCGTTCACCAACCGAACATTTCTCAGCATAAGGGGCTCTATATATTACACACGCACACATTGGTGGGTGACACTACCTGCGCTGTTACACCCCCCCCCCTCCCTTCCCTCCTCCCCCACACACTCTGTAGCTGCACCTACCCCTTAATCACCTCTCCCCGCTTCTTCCTCCCAAGATACACGTTCTCTCGCGTTTTATGTAGTACGGCACTCCATGACATTCACTGGCCAAGGCGGCATCAAAAAGCGCAGCTGCCGCCCCGTCCTTCAAGTCGCAGACAACTAGCACGGTATCACCCACATCAGGGAAGCCCACGCTTGGCTCAAAGGCATTCTCTTCGCACGGCAGATCGATATACCGGCTCCCAGCCCTTCCGCATCTTCGCAGAAGTCTCCTCAGAGGTCGAGCAATCAGGGCAACATGTCGGGGGCTCCGTCCACCAACGCGTCTCCACCTGAAGGGTGCGCGCCGGTGAGCAAAGACTCCAACGGGAAGTCGAACGTCGATGGCGTTGGGGCTCTCATCACCGCAGACGGCGTCAACTCGTCGTCTAAGCGCGGCGCTCTTCATGGCCGCCGCAGTCGGCGGGAGGAGGCTTCGAGTTTGTTCGGCGTAGGGAAGCCCACAAGCACGCTTCGTCCCACCGACAGGGAGCTCGACAAAAATGTGAAGGTCGTCAGCGACGGCATCACCGATATGAAGCAGATCTCCCGCGAGCAGGCGGAGCGTGCGCAGCAGCAGCAGCAGAAGCTCGCGGAGCATATTTCTGATTCACCGACGGGCTACTATGCCGCGCTTCCATGTCTCGACGAGCTCGACGTAACGAACAGCTGGAACAAGTTGTTGCGGATGATGCGCAACGAGTACGACATGTCGTGCCTCACGAGCTCTCTGGCACGGGAACTAGACGAGGACGTCGCGTGGAACCCAGAAATGTTGCTGGTGCAGCTCACCTCTGATATGCTAGACGCGGAAGAGTTGCAGAAGGACGGCGGGGAAGCGTACGTGCCGGTGGACGCCAGCGATATTGGCCAGATGACGGGTGGGGAAGTGACGCGGAAGAGAGGTGAGAAGAGCGCGGCAACAGCCCCATCACCAGCGACTGGGGGTATAACACCAGTGGCCGGCGCTGCAAGGGAAGTAGCACGCGGGTCAGCAGAGAAGAGTCATGGAGGCGCTGCGGCTGCACCGCCGCCTTCGTCAAAGACGCTCCACAAAACCCCCGCAGCTGCGAGGCCCGCCGCGGCACCGATCAGCAAAACTGGAAACAATGCGGCCAACAGCGGTGCTGCGCCAGCATCCATGTCCTCAAGTGAAAAGCGATCCGCGGAGGGTCGCACATCTGGGGCGGCCGGCGGCGGTGGCGGTAACCACAACAAGAGTACCGAGAGAATTGGCGTGAAGCAGCACTCGGAGAGGCTTTTCACAAGGAAGTAGCGCTGCCAAGGATGTGCGCACACTTTTCTCAACGATGAGACCTTCTTTCGCTCTCCTTTCTGACCCCCCCCCCCCCCCAAAAAAAAACCCGTACATCTCTTCGATACTACATATTTGTTCTCATCGCTTCACCCCGTTCTCATAATCACTAGTTTGATCGGCTGCCCACTGTCGCACCGTTTGCATCCCCCCCTCCCTACACACACGCACACACACGCACACACACACACTCACACACACACGACACTTTGCTGTTGTTGATCTTCTTCTACGTGGATTTGGCAAAAGTCTCCACCTGTGCTGTTTACCCCTCCTTTTTCTTCTCACCTCCTCCTCTCTTCGTTTTTGAGTGGCTCCAAGGCGCGCATGTTGTTGTTCGTTTTTTTTTTTGCCATTCCATCATGGGGAGGTGCGTGACGTACGTGTATGAGATTTTGCCTCCCTCTTTTTTTCCTTTCGCTACTTTTCAACAATGGATGTATTTATGGCGAGCAGAGGTACGACACACCCGGCATCGACGCCTTGATGCACAGCTGCATGGGTGTAGTGGCAGTGGTAGTGCATGTCTACTGCCCGCGTACACACAGCTGTGCACTCTCTCTTCCCCCCTCTCCCATTTGTACACGTGCAGAGAAAAAAAATTGTGTGTGTGTGTGTGTGTGTGGGGGGGGGGGGAGGGGCACTCTAGCTTCCTTTTATCCATTTGTTTCTGGAGCACTCACATCCCACCCGTCAGAGGCGCGTTGTGGTTTGGTGGTGGTGGTGGGGGCCTGACATCGACAGAGTAGGAAGGCTGTGTTTGCCCGTGTATTTTTGTGTTACCTGACTGAATACATTTGCGTGATGTACCGGAGTGTGTGTTTCTCTATCCGTCTGTGGCGCCTGAGTATCCAGTCGGGGGTGTTGCTTGTGCTTGGCGCTGATCGTCCTCGGTTGTAGCAGGCGAAGAGGCCACTAGAGAAGAGGAAAGAGGCGAAATAGAGAAGCGCGCCTGTAGAGCACCACATAATCGACCACCTACGTCAACGAAGGGCTTCTTTAATCGTATAGGCCGCTCTGGAGTCGTGCGAGATGTTCTCCGTGTCGACACAGTAGAGGCAGGAGGGCGAAGAATCGGGGGAGGGAGGTGGAGGGACTGCGCACCCTCACCGTCTTTCTTATCCCTGCTCATGCCCTACACTGATTCTACTGCGCATCGCGCGTAGGCCCAGCCGTTTTTGCACCCACGCGTCCACACACCCGGAGGACACTCCAACGTCTATCGATCATCGTGCTTGACTTTGCCAGTTCCTCTCTTTCTCACTACCCCGATTGCGCCCACTCCTTCCCCTCCGTTATATTGTTCTTGACTTGCGATCATCAACCAACCACCGCGCGTCCCCCCCTCCCCCCTCCCCACCTTGCACACACACACACACACACACACACGTGAGACACTTCTGCATGCTCTTTTGTGTCTCTTCACTTGTCTCTCAGCTATTAGATCAACAGCTGCACACGCCTAGAATGAAGAAAGTGTTGGTGCTGAACGGCGACTCGTACGTTGGTCTCCATGTTGTCAAGGCCTTCTACCGGTCGTACGAGTATGAGGTGGAGATCACTCGCACATCCAGTGACGGGAAAGCTGCGGCGACAGCGCGTGAGGCGTTGGATGCCACCTCAAGTGAACGTCTGTGGTCTCGGATGAAGGACATATGGGACACCCTCGAAACGTCATCCAAGGCTACGGTCAGCGACCCTCGTGTCGCATTCACATCGGGATCGTACGCAAAAGGTGAGAAGCGGGTGACGTCCGATGCGGATGTGACGGAGTCGCCCACATCGCCACCGGGGGCGGCGGGCTTATCTGCGGAAGAGCGGAACTCATTGCCAGCAGATATTCGACTTTGCGTGAGCGGTATTGTTCCAAAGCACAACGACAACACAGAGGAGTTCCGAGAGCGTCTGCTCGCCAACGACGTCATCATCGCTGTCCTCCAGGATGACACGTATGAGGCGATGTGTGCCATCCGTATTCTTGCCGGGACGCACTACGATGTTGAGAAGACGTTTGTGCTGGTGTCATCAGCCGTAACGTGGGCGTACACGCTGACGTCGGAGCGCGCGCGCGCGCGTGCCACGCAGAGGAAAGAGCGCGAGGAGGAGAGAGAGGCCTTCCTGGAGGAGCTCCTAGACGCGGAGGACGAAGAAGACGACGACGGGGATGGCCTCGGTGGAGGGGGTGCGGCTGCTCTGGCGGAAAGGGAAGCGCGCCGTGCATCACGTCGCGCGGAGCTAGAGCAGCGCCTTCCTTTCTCTCTTCGCGAGCCGGCCCCCGGCGAGGACGAGATGGAGATTCGCGAGCTCGTACCAGACCGAGTCTTCACCGACGACGCCTATGCGCAGCGTGTGCCGCACCCGCGCTTTCAGCATTGGCACTCACTGGAGCAACTTGTGAAGCGCTCCAACACCGAGACCTTGCACACCTACGTCATCTTCGCAGGCCTCCCGTACGGTGCCGGTGAAGGGTCAGACATGCTCCTCGGGCTGCTGCGCAGCGCATGGCATCACCAGGCTTTGCTGCAGTATGGTGCCGGTGTAAACCGGATTCCCATGATCCATGTTCAAGACCTAGCCGCCGTTCTTTATAAGGTCGGCAGTGCCTATGACGTGTTGGATGAGCGTTACATGTTTGCTGTCGACCAGGGTCATACCACTCAGCGGCAGCTGCTGCAGGCTGTGCAGGCGCGCCTCGGTGGGTCCGTGCAGCCAGCCGTCGCAGTGCCCCCCTCTGGGTCCACCGCTCTTGCAGTGGACTTGGTGCGCCTCGATCAGCTGGAGCTGCCGCCGCCAACCAGTGCTGAAGACCTTTTCGCTGCATTTGGCAACGAGCCCTGCTGGGGCGGCGGGGGCACCCTGTTGAACGCCTTGGTGCTGTCTGACATCGAGGCGGAGACCACCACCGCGCTGACGGTGCACGCTGAGGAGGAGTGGGTGGCTCTCGATGGATTCCTTGCAGCCCTTGATCTCACGTGCGCCCAGTTCCGCGCTGCGCATGCGGAGGCGTTTAAGCCGGTTCGCGCCCTGATCACCGGGCCGCCACTGAGCGGGGCGGGGTCTGTCGCCGCTTTGGTGGCGCAGCGCCGCCGTGCGCCGTGCGTGTCGCGCAAAAGCATTGTTCTGGACTACAAGGCGCACGTGGCGGACGTGCGCGCCGCGCTGCGGGGCCTTCTTATACGACGCCTCCAGCGTCGTCGGGACAGGGTGCAGGCTCGACTCGTGCGTCAGGCAGCTCAGGAGAAGGTCGCTCAACGTCTCGCCAAGGAGCAGCAGCGCCGTCAAGAACAAGAGGAGAGGCAGGAGCGCGGCAAGGACGACGACAGCGGTAGTAGTGACGGAGAGTCGGTCACGCAGGGGACTGCTTCTGAGGATGGCGGGGCCAGCGACGAGGCGTCGTTGATGTCGATCTTTCTTCGGCCGGCCACCGCCAAAAAAGATGCCAGGAATGACGACGGGGAGCAGAGCAGCGAGGACGACGAGGAGGAGGAGGATGAGGAGGATGCGGCACAGCAGCATCATCAGCGACTTCTTCGACCAATCAAGCTGGTTGTAAACGAAGCGTATATTCGTGGCGCCGCCGATAACGACGTTGACGACGACGACGAGGAAGGTGGCATTGGAATCGATGAGGAGCTAGAGGAGGGGGATGCAGACGACGGCGAAGAGGGCAATAACTGGCTGGAGCAGCTCGATGCGCAGGATGAGGAAATGCAAGCCGAATTGCAAGATGATCGTGAGCTGCTGTCCCCTGTCTCTGCCACCGCTGCCGCCACCCATGGTGTGGCGACCACGCCTTCGTCAGGTATGCCGCGCTTCGCCGCCCGTCGCCGTGGCCGCACGTTTGCACGCGACGTTGACCAGCAGGAGTTGCGGTGCATCGCGGCACTTCGTCAGGAGTATCTCCTTGGCCTGAAGGTGCTGGCGCTTAAGGTGTCCAACGAGGGGCGGCTGCCGCGTCCGCCGCCTACACCACAAGAGAGCGAGACCAGTGAAGGCGATGATGGCTATGACGGCAAGGGTGGTCATGCCGGCAAGGGCGACGAGAGCGACGAGGACAGTGCCGAAGAGGGGGAGGAGGAGAGCGAGGATGGGGACGAGGAGGAGGAGACGAGCGATCGTACGGCTGATGCGTCACGGGAAGTTAAAGACGGCGACGCCGAGGAGGAGGAAGAGGAGGAGGAGGGCACCGATGGCGAATCTCCTGAGACCGGTGACGACACGAACTCTCTCTTTGCAATTGATCCCTCCGACGACGGTTCCGCCTACCTAGACTGCGCGCTCGCCTTCATGTTTCGGTGGCGTCTGCGTCAGCCGGACTGTCGATGCCAAGGCTACGTCCTCAAAAATTTCCCACAGACGCTCGCGCAGGCCGTTTTGTGCTTTCGCACAAACGAGAACGAACTCGAGGATGGTGAGCTTCGCCGCCAGCGTGCTCTGGCACCGCTTCTAGCGCGCGCTAACGATCACGCTGGCGAGGACGACGGCAACGAAGACGAGGAGCTGCCAGCCCCCATCGACGCGGACTTCCCTTTGCCAGACATTGCTGAGATGGGGGAGGAGGAGCTGGCGGCACTGGAGTGGGCTCATTGCTGTAGCCGCGGTCCGACGCCCGGCCGCGGCACGGTTGGTGCTGGCACTGGCAGCGATGGGGAAAATCTTTGGGGCGTGTCGATGGCAAGTGCGGCCGGCGTGGACGACGCGGAGACCGTGATGGCGCCTGTAGATGAGTCTCTCTTCGTAGATCATGTATTCGAAATCCAGGCTGACCCCGCTGCTTTACGCGTCACGATGGATGCGCTGCAGACAACGCTGGACGTGGCTGAGAGTCAAATGTCGCCATCGACGTTGTTGGATGGCGTGGCGTCCTCTGCACATGGTGCTGCTGCGATCGGGTCGACAGAGTCAGCACTTGCGGCTCTTCACGCTTCATTGCATGCCGTTCCGTATGATGCACAGCTGCAGTGGTACATGGATCATCACGACACCACTGCACCCCCGTCGAAGTCACTTCTGGCGTGGCTCAGTGCCGTCACTACAACGCCGGCGCTGGGTGTCCGCAGTGAGCGAGTAATCGTTCCCCCAAGTACCCTTGACGGTTTTACGGATGGTGGGGGCTTTGGCGACGATGCTCACACAGTGCGAGGGGCGTCGTCGGACGGCACCGACGCTGCCATAGCCACAATGGAGGGGCCGCCAACAACCCGCACCGCACAAATTCACGTAATGCCGGCACCCTTGCTTAACACGGAAGAGGTGAAAGAGAGCTGGTGCGCGGAACGAGAGCAAGAAGCACGCGAGTGCGCGAGGGCAAAGACGGCTGGAGTGGCAAAACATACGGTGGAGAGCTGCGCATGTGCCGACGAGTGTGGTTCGGCGTTGGTGGCAGCAAAGCTGCCGGTGGCGTTGATGCGACTGGCACCGCTCTACTGGAGCAGCGCTGCGGCGCCGCATTCCCCGCTACTTCTCAATCCGGTTTCCTCCCTCTCAGCACATACCCCACACCCTCGTGACAGCGGCACCATGGTTCGGTGCACACCAGCGTCGGTTCCATCTCTTGTAGCTCTTGCGGAGGAAGTGTGGGCGCGTATCGCGCCCGCTGCTTCGACTACGGCTCCTGCGCGATTAGAGGCGTTGCTCATTCCAAATTCTGTGACGGTCGCTCGCGAAGAGACGGCATCGCCGCCCGCGCCTGACACCGCATTGGGGAGTCAGGCGGGTGTAGCATCTCTATCTGGCACACCAGCCGACGAAGCCCCGAACGGGGCGACTGACAGCACCTCCGACGCTGCTGCTGCGGCAGCGGCGGCGGCCGAGCGGGAGGCGAAGTTCGCTTCTGCTTTTGAGGAGGAGGCTTCCCAGATCCTGCGCGAGTCTGTCTCTTTGTGTCGTTTGCAGCTCGTTGAGGGAAGCGCTGACACGGCAACGATGCTGCAACTACCGGCGGAAACGTATTTGATGAAGTACGTCATACCGAATTTGACGCCTGCCATGACGGATGTGGTGCGCATGCGTCCAAATGACCCTGTCTCTACTCTAGCCGACATCCTCTTCGATTGTCACCGCCGCGTAACCCTTTGAGGAGAGCACGATGCGAGCTCGAGTCGCTGGTGTGAAAGGCCTTTTTTCTTTTATTGTTCGCTGCGTGGCGTGTATATGTAAGCCTCTGCCGCTCTGCGCTCAGGTGTGGGCTTGTTGTGGTGCATCCCTATCCACTACGGAAGCGGTTCCTTCCTATGGGTTTGCTCAGTTCCCTAGTGTGTACAGACCGGCGCGAGCTACTTGCGCCCGTGCGGGTGCGTGCCTGCTCGTCGATGGATGTGCATTCGGCAGCTCCTCACATCTCGCGTGCTCGTCTTGTGTTACCGCGACCAGCCTTCTGGCGACCACCTTGATGCAAGGAGGACAATGATGTACAAAAAAAAAGTATATATATATATATCAAGGCACCCTTGACCCTTTTCAGATTTCTCCTCGATGTGTACTTTTAGTGGTTGTCCATGCACCACCACCGCTTCATCGCTTACTCCCTCTTCTTGTATTTTGTGGGAAGAGCGGAGGCTGCGGGGTGCAGTCAGCCCTTGGGGATGGGGTTGATGTTCGCACTTGTTCATTCTTGGGTATGCGCGTCGGCGCATCTCGCTCCTATCAACCCCCCCTCCCTCCCCCCATTGAGTCTCCTCTGTAAACCAAAGAAAAGATCAGGCTGAGACGGTGGGCCACCACCACCGAGTCAAGTATTCTTCCCCATGCGTCAGTCATGACGGAGCGTTTCTGTTGGACTAAACACATGTTGCGGGTGATTTGGCATGTGAGAGTGTGCTTGATATTCGTGAGGGGGCTGGGACGGGGGGGCGGGGCGGGGCGGGGCGGCCCACTTCAGCCAGGATGATGAGGGAAAGGAAAACATCAAAACGAAGGGCTCGAGAGTTTTTTTGTCGAGGAGGCAGTGCTACAAAATACAAGACGTAAAAGCATGTACCCCGATGAGCATGTGTGCCGTGTCGGCATGGTCATGCCCCTTACTCCCCCCCCCTCCCAACAAGTCCGGACTGCACCTCCTCTCTCGCCTTCTCCCATCGGCGCTCACCACGTGTCACACGCTTCTTTCATTCTGTGTCTCTACTTATCCTCTTTTTATTTCTTGCTCATCTCTCTGACGTGCGCCACCACGACCCTCGCCTGCCTCCCCCCCTCCCCCTCTCCCCACCTTTCCTACTGCGCTGCGCCCTTGCATGGGGTGACAGTGCGCACATGCTTGACGGGTGTTTCCCCTTTTGCTCTGCCTGGGCCCCCCTTCCCCCTCTTTTTTTTCCCTCTTCTTCTCCCTGCATATTTCGAGGCGTTCTTGGCTGTGCCTCTGGCACCCTCGGCAACTGGTGAAGCCCGCTGTAAAAGGAGGCGGACAGAGTAGTGATTAAGAAGGACGTCGCTCTCAGGCAACGCCACGCGAATACGTCGAGCACAGCTGCGCTCGACACCATGCAGGTCAACTCTCTATTAGAGCGTATGCGGAAGGTGAGGCAGGAGAAGGCTGCTGCTGCTGCTGCCGCCGCCGCTGCCACTACTGCGTCAGCTCCCCCGACGGCGATCAACAGCGCTGCCATCGTCCCCACCGCCAACGCGGCGGGAAGAGATGCACCCGTGCTCAGCGCCACCGACGCGGATACCGCGGGGGGTGGCAGTGCAGCCACGTCGTCGTCATTACCGGCTTCTACGGCGGTACCGACGCCGCCACCCGTATTTGCTTCTCCGTCCTCAGCGCGGCTGGAGTACCGCGACAACGTAGGGGATCCGCTATGTGTGCCCTTCACGAGCGACATGTTCGTGTCGGTTCTTCAGACGCTTCTCAGTGACCACCAGCGCAGTCCGATTTCGACCACCGCCGCCGCCGCTGAAGCATCCGAAGGCTTTAATGGTGATGTGGCACCCGCGATTGGGGAGGTGGTAGGCGGCATCGCCGAGAATGGGTGCGGCTCCCATGACGTCCATGTATCAAGCAATGTGGCGGCAGGGAGCTCGGGTGCCGACTGTGGTGGCAGCGTAAAGGACAGTCAAGTCCTAGTAGTGGAAAAGGCTGTTGCGCGTATGCGAGAGGTGCTGGCCGCGCAAAGACTCACGCAGACGTCTAATAGGACAACCATAGACAAGAGGTCATGTCCCATCGTCACCGGCACCACCACGACGACGACTAGTTCGTCGAACACCTCTATTTTTGCATCTAGCGCTTCCTTGTTTTCTGATATAGCATACAATAAGGCATGTGCAGTGGCCCACGTTGACGTTTCTGGCTCTGTTCGACCCATCTGCCGAGATGTGAATTACTACACGCGGGTAGGCCGCATTTCGCAGGGTGTTTACGGCGTCGTCTTCCGCGCTGTCACCACAGCCGATCACGAGCGACAGCACCGGCGACGATCTCACCTCCACACAGCTCAGCAGGGATCAGAGGCCTCGCCAAAAGCGTCGCTGCCAGCGCACGTGCGCACATATGCACTTAAACACATTAAAAAAATGTGGCTGGAGGACTCGCAGGTGGGGCTTCCACCGTATTTGATGCGGGAGATCGATTTGCTGTTACGGTTGCAGCATCCCAACATCATGGGCGCGCTGGAGCTCGTCTTACTGGACCCCACGCCAGTTCCGCACCGCTTGGCGTCCCCGACGAAGTCGCGTTCGTCGTCGTCGTCCTCCTCCTCGTCGTCCGAGTCGTCATCCGGCGATCAGCGCGTAGATGGAGCCGCAGATGGTAATTGTCCAGCTCGGCGGGTCCGTTCAACCGTAAAAGACACAGCGGATAAGAATCCAGCGAAGAAGGCGAGGGTTGACAGCGCCGACGATTCACCTTCGCACCGCGCCAAGACCACCTCAGATGGCCAAGCTCAAACCGCGGGTGAAAAGGGCTCGGCTCAGGACGCTGCCGTTACACGTCCGCTGGCTGCAGTCGGCGCTGCCAGTAAAGCGAAGGATGTCTTCCTCGTAATGGAGTACTGCCCCTACGACCTGGGGGGCTACATGCGGCGGTACGCCGCGGTGGAGGAGCGGCGGGGGAGCGACGGCGGGAATAACGAGTCTCATCGCACGACTGCACAAGTGCCTTACTTCCACATTACGCCACGCAACGCGCATCCACAGGCGGCAGAGAATTACGTGGCACGCGCCAAGTCCATCGTCTACCAGCTCTTCCGAGCCGTGGCGTTCCTTCACGATAGTCGTATTCTTCATCGAGACTTGAAGACGTCGAACGTTCTGCTGAGCGAGGACGGCTGCGTCAAAGTGTGCGACTTTGGCCTTGGCCGCCTCTACCGAGAAGGCCAGGCACTCACCCCTACCGTTGTGACGCTCATGTATCGTGCACCAGAGCTGCACTTCGGCGTCGTCGACTACTCTCACAAGATGGATGTCTGGTCGGCCGGGTGCATCTTTGCTGAGCTCTTCCTGCGCCGTCCACTCTTCCACGCCTCGACCGACAGTCAACACCTCCTGGCCGTCTGCGAGGTGTTGGGCATCCCAACAGAGGAGTCGTTCCCTGGATTATATCACCTCCCTCAGACAAAGACAATGATGCAGTCGCTGCCGCGTTGGAACCGCACCTCGCGGCTGGCGAGCCTCTTCCAACGTGGCGCTGTTCTTCCAACTGTAGCACACGGCGACGTTTCAGTGGCATCAGAGGGCTCACTGATGCCCGCGAGTGGCGTGGAGCTCCTCGCGTCGGTGCTGCAGTGGAATCCGCGACGTCGGCTATCTGCTGCTGAGGTGCTGGAGCACCCATTCTTCAAGGAAGAGCCACTGCCATGTGCGCCAGCGGAGCTGATGCGACCAATGCCGTGGCTGGATGCCGCTGCAGCAGCAGGAGCTGCTGCTCGCCCTACCATGCCCCTCGCAGTGCCTGTCTGCGAGGGTCAGCGTGGGAGTCTAGGGATGCAAGATGCTCTGCCCACGGCAGCGCAAGTGGCAGCGGGCTCCACTGGACGAATGTCTTCTACGACTGTACCGCCAGCACCGCAGTACGTGGCAGACATTCCCAGCGGAACTGAGGCGAACATGGCCGCCGTATCATCAGCACCCGAGGCCGGCATCGCTGCATCGCCCTTGGCGAACGCCACACCCAGTGCATTCCCCGGAGGCACCTGTGAAGCCGTGGTCGGTGGCTCTGTTGGCAGCCGATACCCACGAGCCATTGGCACTGGCGACTACGGCTCCAGCGACGAGGATCTCACAGAAGGGGAGAGAGAGGATGTGCAGCAGCTTCAACTGCAAACGCGTCGTAGCACACGAGACCAGCTCGATGACGTCAATGATGAGGAGGCAGAGAAAGTGGTGCGATGAGCCCAGTTTTTTTTTTTCGAACCCGGGCCGAGACGACTGAGGAGGAGAATCCCCCTTCCTCCCCAAACTCCTCTTCGTTGCCATCGTATCGCTCTGTTTCCTCAGAGATTCTCAAAGCCGCTGGCTCGACCATCTCTCTTTCTCTCTGTGCGTGTGCATGTGTCTGCGGTGATCCTCCTCCTCCTTCCCCCTCCTTCCCCCTCTTGGCGCTCTCTCTATATCCCCGTCTCCTACCTCTGATTCCCGATACTCATCCACGGTATCAGGACCGCCATCCTCTTTTTTGTTTTCCCACTACCCGTATCACGTTGCCCTGCATCGCCGCAGCCGGTGCCATTTTCTTGTGCATCTCTTCATATTTATCTGTCGGTATTAAGTCTGTGTGTCAATGTGCGCGTAGCGCTTCTCCTCCTCATCCGCTCCCCTCCTTTGTCGTTGACTGTCTTCTGTTGCTGCTGTTGTGTACACTGCCCGCGTACGGTGCTAATATATGTATACACAGTCTTTTTTTTTGGGGGAGGGGGGAAGAGTTATGTTGTTGTTGTCTCTACTCTTTCTCTCTCTCTCTGTGGTCATCTGTCGGTCTTTTTTTTTTCCACACTTTGTGTACCCCTTTGGCGAGAATACCGTGTTTGTTTGTTATGTCAGCGTGCGAGTCGGTCAGTGTAACGTTTGCCTGGACAGGTATGCATCCCGCGCTCATCAACGTTGTGAACGATAGCTCTTGCTCAGCAATATGTCTTGATTTGTGCGTTTATACAGACGGAGAAAACACACACACACACAAAAAAAATATTGTGATGTCCCCGGGATTCCACAGGGGAGCTGCACACCACACGAGCGCAACGGATACGAAAAGAAGGGGTGCGTGAGGAAAGATGGTAGCTCTGCGTCATGCGACGTGGTTGTGCTGGTAAGGAGGGGGGGGGTGCGGGTAGCGTTGCCCCCCCCCCCTCCCCCTCCCCCGTCCATGTCACTGCACCTACGCCCCTGAATGAGCCACTCGTATATATAGCACACCCCATCTGCAACATCGATGACATGGAATGCCAGTAGAAGCCGGGGTGTGCTTAAGCAGGAAAAAAAAGAAAAAGGCGCTCTACTGGAGGACGCCAATGGGGGAGGGAGGGGAGGGGGCCATGTATTCACTGGGGCGACGTTTTTTCTCTCTCCCGCTGATTTATGGACCTCGTCTTTCTCCTCTTTCTTGTTGTGATCTACACAGTTTTCGATATTGCTACCTTTCTTCGCATCCAACATCGTAGCTTTTATTCCATATCATCTCCTGACAGTTCCTTCTGTGCCAGAGAGCACCCACATTCACCATCTCCATCTTTTTCCGGGATCGCTTCTTCCCCACCCCCCTCCCCTCCCCCTCCACACGCCAGATTGAGCTCCGTGCGAGATTGGCACAGGACAACAGATGATCGGCAACGAAATACCCTTCCACCTAAAGCCTATTCCGTACCGCGGTGTCCGCAAGCACCAGGCAGAGGTACTGCAGCATCCCCCCGGCTATCAACACCCGATCGTTCCTCTCCCGCCGTGCTCCGCGCCGAACGTCACTGCAGCACGGCCAGACGCGGGCAGCACTTGGGTATCCTCATCGCGCTCGCCTACCTCATCATCACCGGCCTACTCAGTGAAGCCAAGCATCACCGCTGGAGTTTCTTCGTGTTCGCCATCAAACCGTGTTGCAGCGCATCCTACCGCGACTAATGGAATCGAAAATGTAGCACTGCTACAACTCATGCCGCAGCATTACGACAACCCGCGCCTGGTCACTAACAGCGGGCGAGGCGGCGATGCCTTCTTGGCGGATGCGCAGCGACTTGATCCCAACCTGACCGCGGACGTTGCCCTTCGCCAGGAGCGCGCGCGCGAGCGTGGGCAGCTCTGTGACTACCGGCAGGCTCGTCGGGAGCGTGCTGCAGCGCGGGAGGCGAAATTACAGGCTTTCCGCGACGCATCCTTTGAGGCGCAACAGAGGCGTCTGGCTGACGCGGTAGGCACGGCGCGAGGCAATCGCGAACAAGACGACCGTGACCCCATCACGCATCAATGCTACACGCTGGAGTCGAAGGAAAACGTGGATCGCTTTGAGGCTGAGACACGCAGACGCTACTTTGCGCGGCAGCGGTTTCTGGACCAGCGCTTAAACTCAACGGAGTACAACATACTCTCGTGGAAGCTCCGTTAGTCTTCGGTGTTTTTTTTTCTTTATTACCCACAGAGGTGAGAGAATGAAGCGTGCGCCCACGCGTGTTAATTATTGTCGGCGATTGAGAATGAGCATGTGTGTGTTGTGCGTCCAATTGTGCCACCTATGTGTCTCGAGTCCGCACTCCATCTCCATCTCCATTTCCTCCTCCTCCTCCTCCCTTGGGTGTTTTGCAGCTTCTGCTTTGTGTGTGTGTGTGTGTGACACATTTTGATGTATAGCTTAGCCGGATGCTTTCCCTTTTTTTTTGTCCTGCCCCCTTCTTCACTATCTGGCAAAGACCCCCATGTGCCGCTCTTTACCGTTTCCCCCCCCGGGGGCGAACTCCTCTCTTCAATGTCTACCTTTCACTTTCTCTGTTGCACCTTCACATTCAATGACGTTTTTTTTTTTTCATCATACCCGTACTACTCGCACCTTTAAGCATGCAGAAGTGTTGCTCGTGCTGCAGAGAGGTAACGGCGACCCCCCCCCCCCAGAGAAGCAGACAAGAGCATACCGCTTGCTCGATTATCTCATCTGTTGAGTTCTCTTGCCGATGATATCCTCGTATATATCCTCCTCCCCTACGCCACAAAGAAGTCTGCAATCGGTGGAGGTTCGAGAGCCGCATGTGCTCCGTACTTTGGTCCATCAGCCAACACCGCCATCAGACCAGCTTATGCACTCATTCTTTTCCTCATTCTCACACTCCTCCCTTCCTCCTCCTCCTCCCTTCCTCCTCCTCCTCCCTTCCTCCTCTTCCCGCTTGCGTGCACAACTTTGCAATGTCTATGTATGCACTCATGACTCCCCCTCCCCCTTTTCCCTCTGTGCCGTCGATTTGTGATTCACAAACGGCTCGTTTGACGCATTTTTCATGATTGTTAATCAGTGGTTGCAACCCCCCTCCCCCCTTTCCCCTGCCTCCACTTCCCTCCATTAGCCATACTCCCTATCCACCCCCCCACACACTGATATACACATACACATATATAAACATATATACATCATCCTTTTGCTGTTGTGCTTTTCATTTCTATTGGTGTTGCACCAGCGCTCGAAGCTCGTTTTCTGTGCTACTTCACTTTTTTTTTCTGACGGTGCTTGCTCCTCCACCTCCTTTCCCTTCATTACCCCCTTTCTTCTCGCACGTCTTGTGCAGACAGATAGACAGATTCACTAAGCATCTGCGTGCATACGTGCAAGTGTGTGTGTGTGTGTGACTGTGTGCGTTATGGCAGCATACAACGCAGAGGCGGTGTCTGTCGTACCGGCCGCCGTACACCCGTATGATGCCCGTTATTTAACCCTCTCTGTCGAGGAGCGCCAACAAAACCATCTGGCTGTGGGCATGAATGGGGAGAGGTACTTGGCTGTGCATCCAATCTACTCGCTCTCACAGCGTCAGTACCAATCCCAAATCCTTATTGCAGTGCTGCTAGTACTGCTGGAGGTGAACAACTTACTGATCGTGCTCCTGGGCCTGTGCACGCCATGCTTTACGGTGAATAACCGTGTCTACTTCGCATTCGATGGCGGCTATGACCGCCATCTACCAGATTCACCAGGCAGAAGCTCTTCGCTGCTAGTGTGTTCCAACCTGGTGGTCCTCTTCCTCTTCTTCTTCTCGTGCATCTGCCCTGCCATGAGGGGAATTAGCATCCCATCCGACCAGGGCGCGCGCATGGGAGAAGAGGCGCTCAACAAGGAGATGCTAGTCCTTTACAATGTGCAGGTGCACGGTGATGGCCGCGCACACAATGCCTTTGGTGAACCGAGCCTTATGAAGGAGGAGAGCATGTGGGGGCCGTGCTGCGGGTTTGAAGCGAACGAGCACTCAAGACTGTTGCGAGACACCCGCAGAACTGGCGTGCAGTGCCTCATTGAGGCGATTGGCTTGATTCTGCAGAGCATCATTCTATACAGCATGTCATGGGTGTATGGCGTCGCCGTAGCGTACAAAGAGGCTGTGACCCTCGAAAGTGGATACCGCATCACCGCGTTAGCGCTGGTGATGCGGGTGATTCTTTTTCTATTTTATTGTTACACTTTTCTTGGATTGTTCTTCCGTGGGCGTTGCCGTCTTTCACGCTGCCAGCTTGTCTCTCTGCTCGGGAACCGCGCGGCTGGTGTCCTCGCCACTACTGGCGGTGTCACGGAAGACGAATACTTGTCCAAGCCGAGTAAAGACGCTGCAAACAGGGAGGACACCCAAGAGATGGTTTCTATTGCAAGCGCTGAGCGTTCCACTCAATGAGTCTGCGTGAAGGGGCGTACTGTTCATCCCTCTAAGTGAGCGGCAACCGCGGTCTGGAAAGGAGATAATCCGAGACGGGGGGGGGGGGAGTTCCCTGTGCTCTTGTAATAAGGGGGCAGTGGTGGTGGTGGTGGGTTGGGCGGGTCGGGGAGGGGGGGGGGGGGGAGGGGAAGATGGGGCCGGTTGCGCCCGATGGTTCACAACGTCATCTGCACTGTCATGCGCACGGGGTATATTCGTGCACAGGGGAGTTGGAGTGCTCCCTTGTTCCCCCCGCCCCCCGCCCCCCGCCCCCCGCCCCCTCCCCATCCTCTCCTCTCTCCTCTCTTCTTCTCTTGGGCTAAATTCGGTCTGGCATGCATTCACGTGAGGTGTCTTTTCTGTGAGTGCCCGTAATGCTCCATCATTTTTTCCCTTCCTTTTCATTCCCTCATGAATGCCGCCACTGTCGCTGCTGCACCGCAGCAGCGGTTCTCCCCGATTGGTTACACCGTGAGCAGTGTCCACGCCGATGTGTATCTTTGTTTTCTTGTCGTGCCCCCTCCCCTCCCCTCCCCCCTCCCCCCTCCCCTTTATTCTCACACAATCTCTGTCGGTGTTACTATCGATTCGCGGTGCAGGGCAGATTTTTCTTTGTTGTTCGTGTTCTCCCTTTTCTGTTCTTGTGGCTCATGCACGCCATTTATCATCCTTCATCTTGTCTGTGCTCTTCTACTCCCTTCCTTTAAAGGGGGCATACATATATACACACACACACACACACACACACACGCACCTGCACGCACCTGCACGCACCTGCACGCACCTGCACGCACGCTCATTCAAAAAAGGGGAGGGAGGAGGGAGAAGCCCACCATGACACCAGCAGCAGCAAACATGTGTCTGTTTGGGAACCCCCCTTTTTTTCATTTTTTATTGCTCATATCTTCTTCGTCATGTTTTTTTTTCGTTTTTCTGTGTGCGTGCGTTCTTGCAGATGCGTGCTGTAGCCTTTGCACTGAAGGGAGCGGTGCAGCGTTTCTTCGCTGCTGCTCTCGAGTGGATAAGACAGCTGACTTGGGCTCGTGTTGTCTTCCCTTTCGGCGTGGCTTTGGGGTGGCGGTACGGTCTTAACCCCCCCGCTCTCTCCCAGTGTCTGGATCTTCTTGCCATCATCATTATCATACCCACTCTCTCCCTTCCATCCTGCTCTTTTTTTTTTGGGGGGGGGGATTTCTCGGTTGCTTCTCGCATGATTTGCGCGCGAGTCAAAGTTACAGATCACCTACAGTACCTCTTCTAGTCGTTCACCGTCTCGTCACCGAATTAGGTGGCTCTCTACGGCGCCACCTGTACGTCATGCGCACTCCTGCAGCTACTCTACTTCCTCGCCGCGTGCGCTCTCTCTCCCCCTCTGCGAGATCCTTTTTTTTCCCCGTATGTATGTAATATATATATATATATATATACGGGCTATTTTGTTTTGCATTCTCTCGTCTCATCGTTACGTGTGTAATCTCGCAGTGCATCCCCAACCACTGTCTGTCTGCCCCTCCCCTCCCACCCCTCCCTCCCTCCTCCCCCTCCTCCTCCTCCTCCCTCCCTCCCTCCCCTCCCTCCCCTCCCTCGAATGGGCGTATGTGTCGTCTTGATTAAAGGAAAAAGCGCGTGATGGATGACTGTGACGCGGCTGCGTCAATCGCTGCAGCGGCGCAGCGCCAAATGCAACTGGCAGCGGGCGAGGTGGTGCAACCAGAGGCAACGCCGCTTCTCCCAGCGTTCGCCACCGAAGACGCCGTGAGTGGCTCACATCTGTCATCCCCCTCCGGTTCTGGTGCGACGGCAGGTATTGGCTGTTTATCTGCTGCCGCGCCGTCGTCTTACCGCCAATATCTCGCATGTGGAGCGCTCGCCATGCAGTACTTCACGGCACCAGAATGGACGCTGCCCGGCGAGAGCTTCCTCAACCGTTCGCCCGATCTGGACTCTGGCGAGGAGGATGGGTTGTACAGGGGAGTCAGTCGCAGCTTCAGCAGGAGCTGTAGTTACGATAGCGTTGATGGGTGTGAGCGTGGCACGCGTAAAACAGCTTCACGGGCACTCCCTTGCGTCGATTCTAATGCGCCCCTCGCCCCTACCGCTTCCCTTGTCGACGCCCCGCTTGTCCAGGCTGGGCGCCTCGACAGTATTGGAGCCGCACACGTGCCCTTGACGGCAACACGTCCTTCTACAGAGCTGGAGAGCCCTCCCTTTGCATCATCGCACCTACCAGGCGTTGATGCCATCGAAGCGGCACAACAGGCAGCGCGCTGGCTTGATCTGGCGGTGGCGACAGGCTTCACCTCGCCACCGCCGCCACCGCCGCCGCCACAGCAGCAGCACCGCCTCGTCACTCCTGCGCAAGTCATTTGGAGGGCCGACGATGTCCACGCAGGTTCTAGCTTGTCTGGTGGTGTTGCTGCACTTTGGTCGCTGCAATCGACTCGCCTTCCCGCTGGCGGCACCAGCAGCGCTTATCCGTCCGTACCCAGAGCTCATCATGCCGCCACCTCATCTTCAGCAGCAGCAGCAGCAGCCGCGGAGCTGAGATTCCCAACACCGTCAGCTTTGCTGCATGGGTCTGCCAGTGCACAGGCTCGCTCATGGCAACCGGCGTCTCATGCGACATCAAACGCCGCGCAGAGAATACGAGAGCACACCGTCCTGCCTGATGGCCGATACCGCTGGTTGGTGTCTTCGCCCACAGAAGCTTTACAGGCCCCACGTGGGAGTGCAGCAAAGATGCAGCAGGAGGAATGGGAAGGTGATATCTTTGACGAGGGGGGCACGTTGCTTGCGGCTGAGGTGTTTCTCTGGCTACTGCGTCGTCTGGCCACGTGCTGCAGCGTCCCCCTTCAATGCTTACGGCGTTGGTTGGTTAACCATGGTGTGTGTGTGGCCATCTTCTCTCCGCTCGATAGCACGTGTGAGAGTGACGGGTATGACAGTGGCAGAGACACGGACGACAACACGGAGTGGGAGGAGGGGGAAGGGCAGCACCGTGCCACCAGAGGACCATCGCGTTCTCTGAGCGTGTGGCCGAGGAGGACAGTCCACCTTTGCCGACCTTTGCTCTCGGGATCTCCCAGTACGCACTACGACCAGTCGCAGCTGCAGAGAGACAATGTGGTGAGATCGCTTCTCTTCACCACCGCAAACAATCAAGGCAGCAGCAGCGACAAAAAAGGAGAGGTAAGGGAGGCGGCTAGTGATGCTGCCCCGTCACCGCTGCCATCTTGTGCGTTGCTGCCCTCCACGCAGCGACTCGCGGGTGCGATACCAGGCGCCTGCCACCGAGGTCCCAGAGAGGGCTCTGGCGAGGGCGACCGCTTGAGAGAGGTCACTCCCGTGGAAGGTGAAACGCCTTCGCTGCGTCGAGCCTGTATTGGCTGCTACTCCGCGCTTGCTCGTACGGTGGCCTACTACAACGTGTTTGTTTCACAGCGCACGACGGAGACGCAGGCGTACGATGCGAGTGTACCCAGTGCGGCGAGCCGTCACGCGATGTCTGGCTCGCAGGCGCCCTCACCACCGCGAGCCGCACACACAGAGGGGTCTGTGGGCGCTTCGGCAATGCCACCGCCACCCCCACTCACGAGCCCGGACTCCCTTGGTCACCCGTTTCTCTTCGACGTCGCGTGTGTTGGCCAAGGGTTTGTGCTCCTGCAGTACGTGGCACTCGTGGTTCTCACGGCCACGGTGGTTCTGCTGTCTGTATTCTCCTTTTATCACTTCCGCCTGACGAGTGTCGAGGATGTGACGGCGTGCAACCGCTACCCGTTCGAGGACCGCATCCGACCCGACTGGTCCTTCAGCCTTATTTGTTTTCTGCTGAACGGTGTCCTCGCCGTCCGCTACGCCGTGCGAGCAGTGCGCTACGAGAAGGGTGGCCCCCTTGTAGTTCAGGTCGTCGTCGTTGTGCTGCAGGTATGCCGTGCTGTATACTTTCTTCTCGTTGTTACGCAACGCTACATGCATGCACCCACCGTACCAACGTTGTCGGCTTCGCAGCCACCCTCGGCACCGTTGATGTGTGGTATGCATGGCGACACTTTGAGCATCCTGGGCAGCGGCGCGGACACTCAAGGCAGCGGAGGCGCCTCATTCCATGCGAAGTATGCACCGTCAGTCATGCCCGGCCTGCAGCCGCTCCGGACCTTCACCCGTGTCAGTGTTGTCACTAGTGTGTTGCTCTTTGTTGCTGCTTCAGTGTTGTCTCCGTGTGTTTACGCGAGCTTCGGTTGGCGGCGCTACGCGCTGGGCATTGTACAGGTTTCCTTATCCCGCGTGCGGCAACGGCTGACGGTGCTGCGGACATGTGTGCAGTTGGATGGCGTTATCACTGCGAACGCCTACCTCGCTACAGTGTTCTTGCTGGACACGTGGCCGGATCAGCGGACCTTGCTGCTGATGACACTCGCCATCTTTGCACTACACTATCTCTTCATCCCCATGCTGCGGCGATCGCGACACTGGTGGCCTCTTCTGTGCGCTGGGGGTGTGCTGGTGACGGTGAGCGCCTATTACATCTCCTTGATCGCTGGTGCGCTCCGGAATGATCGCCGTCTGCGATCCATGTCCAATTCTCCGTGGTACAGCGAGTGCTACCTGGATCAGCTGCGCAGGTGTCTTGATAGGGTCTCCCTCACCAACCCAATCACCATCTTTCGCGACACGTTCGGCGTCGGCTGTGACAGCTTGCACCGCTCCTACAACCCTTCTCAACGAGAACCGCGGCAATGGCCGACAGCAGGGGTTTTCCAAAACGCCCCCATCTTTGGTACAACGCACGGTGTGTCATCGCTACATACCAACCGGGACACTGGTGTGCATCCGAGGGCGACTTCGCCTTCCCCTTACCCTGCACTGGCGATGTCTCTTCGATCTGTGTCATCCGTGCAAAACGTGAACAACGCGACGGACACATACCTGCCCACGCTCGGTGCGTTCCCCGACTATTTTCGCGTACACGGCTGCAACGCAACGTGTTTCCTTGCACGCGAGGAGAGCGACGATCGTTTTTTTGAACGACACATCGCCGGCTGTTGTGCTGACTACGGTCAGTGCCGACTCAAAGACGAATATCGCACGTATGCTGTCCTGCTACTCGTGATGCTAATGATTTTTTCTTCGGCCGTCCGGATGGTCTTGCTCGTCGTTGCGTGGCGGAGATGGGTGGAGGAGGATGACGTGACAATTGAGCTCTTCGTTCAGGAGCACTGTCGTCGCTATAATCGCACCAACCACCCCCGTTGGCGCTCGCATCGACGTCAAAGGCATTTTCTCTGTCATCGATACACTGCTGCTCCTGTTGGAAGCGGAGGCGGCTTCCCTTCCCAATCACCGCGCGGGTCGCACGCGCTGCACGAGGCTCTTCACTCGCCGCCGCCGCCACCAACGCCACCACCGCCACCACCGCCACCACCCTTCCCGTGCTCATTACATTCCACCTAGAGCCCTGCGTGGGATTGGGACAACTATACCACATGGCGACAACAGCAATGCACTGCCTAACAGCACGACTTGACAAGGGCACGCGCAATCGTTATGGGGGAGGGAGGGATGGACGGAGGGAGGGAGGGATGGACGGAACCATTATATTGAGTCGTCGATGCAGGGTTTGTGGCCTAAGGTGGCGGAGGCATTTGCCGGTTGCGGTTTATGGAGGGCGGTGGCACGGAGCGGGGGATGGGGGGGGGAAAATCGGCCATTATGTAGCGCCAATAGCTTTCGCGCTGCAGCTCCTCAACCCACCACCATCCACCACCACTGGCAAGCGGTCTCACATGTCTCCCTGTGTGTGTGTGTGTGTGTTTGTGTTTCAGTGCCGCATTTTTGCGCATCGTTGTGTGTGCGGGTTGACTTTCGTGCACGTCGCTGTTCTACGCCCCTTCCCAAATTCTCCCTGTTTGACTCCCGCAAAATGTTGTAGCCTTACTTTGTGGACGCCGTTGGAGGTGCCAACCGCGCTCATCTGTGTTGCATCTACAAGGAATCGCCCCCCTCTTGTCCTTCGCCACCGGTCCCTGAGTGGTACCCCTTCCCCACCACCTCATCTTCCTGTTGCTCTTTACATGCTTCTCCCCCTCTCCCTCCTCCTCTCCCCCCTGGCTGCCGTATGTCTCACCTTTATATCCCTTCCCCCCTCTCTATCTCTGCCCTCTCTCATCCTTCTCATCGACCCCCTCCTCCCACCGCTAACGTGCACGATGCAAAAGTGGCGCGTCATTGTTAGCATTGACGCTACATCGGCAGAACAACGACTGCGTGGCTTCATTCATTCATTGCCCCTCCCCCCCTCCCTCCCTCCCTCCCCTCTCCCCCCCTTTCTCATCGCCCATACATACACGCGCACAAAACATGTCAGAACAAGTGACAAATGAGAATCTACAGATTCTCCTGACGAAGCTGATGACGGATCGGTTCTGCTCGCAAGAGGCGGGCGACCTTGAGGCGTGCATACAGAATTTTGTCCCGCAGCACATTGATGGCAGCTACGTGGATCAGAGTATCCAGAGGCGGGGTATTAGGCGCTGCAACCCGTACCGTGAGGTTGCGCAGAGGTGCTTGGAGGACGAAAAGAAGCAATCGGCCATCTTCCGTGCAGCTGCGGTGGCGCCGACGTGCAAGAATGAGCAGCGGGCGCTGCATCGTTGCCAGCGTATGAAGGGGCGCGACTGTGAGGCCGAGGCTCTAGAGACGGTGTACTGCGGTATGGTTTATCTCGTGCAACGGCAAAAGGAGCGCCGGAGTGACACCGCGGCGCCGCACTCGGTGGTGTAGCTGGGGCAGCGTTCTTAGTGACTGGTCTTGATATGGCAAGCGGTTGGGGGGGGGAGGGAGGAGGGGTGTGCTGGACGGCACGCATGCATGGGCATGCTGTCTCTCTTTGCTGGTCCCTTCACCCTCTCTTCATGCTCTGCCACTCAAGGGGGATTCCTCTACATGAATTGTCTGTTTGAGAAGTTGTTTTTTATTGCTTCTGATTCACTTGTCGGGTCTTCGGCATGCCCTACTGTCTCGGTGTCTGTCTGTGCCTGTGCCTGTGTGCCCGGCGCTATTACATAAAGCCTACACAGCTGCTTCGGTTTATATGTACGGTTGCGCGCCTGTGCCTACATTTCTGTGTTGGAACGTTTCTGTTTGTTGTTCAAGGTTGTCCACTGTGTTTTCTGTCAGTTACATGCGCGCACTCTTCGTGCAGCAGGACAGCTTCCTGTTTTGTATGTCTGTACCTTCTAAGTGATTTTTTCTCTTATTTCTCCATCACACACCGCCACCTACGTCTTCAGCAACCCCCCCCCCCCCCCCTCCCTACACACACACACACACACAGAGACAGACAGAGACAGATAGGCTGATAGCGAAACAACGACATTTGAAAAATGGATCTTCACACCCCCCAATAATGTTAAAAGAGCGCCAAAGAAACAAAACATCGAATGAAAAGACGGGGAACGCCCCATCAAACCGGGGAAAGGGGGGCATCAAAGGCAACTTCATGTCAGTACCCCCCTCCCCTCCCTCTTCCTCCCCAACAAGCAGCATCAGTAACCGCGGAGCATGGTACTACACAGAGCCAGTAGCCCATGTCTGTCGCCTCCCTCCCCCCTTTGGTCTGTTCATCGCATCTTTTTTTTTTGTACTTTGACGTGACAAGGCAGTGTTTTTAGTTCTCCTCTCCTCTCGCGCCTGTACGCCCAGGCCTCCTATCCGTCCCTCGACATGCTCTCGAACTCCATTGCCCTCACCCCCCCCCCCTCCCCCTACCCATGCATTCTCATCTTTACACTTTTCGGCCCCACCTTTTTTTTTGGTGATTTCTCCGTCTTGACGTTGGCTTTATTCGGCGTGCACCGATGAGCTTTGCATGTGTATTTCCTTGTTCCCCCCCCCCACACACACACACACACCGAAGCTCGCTGCTGTGACCCCTTCAGCGTTATCGCTCTGTCTGTGCTGTTGCTGTTTATCAGAGGACCCCTCCCCTTGGTATTGTCGCTGTGAGCATCCGTGTGCGACACGCTTTGTGTTCTGTTTCTCTCCTCTTGTTGCACTTTGCTAGTATTGCTTTTCATTCTCGTTCTTGCGCTACGCCCCCACCTCCCCTACCGTCACTCACAAGGTGTACACACACACACACACACACACACACGCACGCACGCACGCGCACTCATACGTAACATCACAGAACCCGTTTTCGTGAAGAGGGTGCTCACCATCGCTGCAGCGATGAACCAAAACATCAACCCAGCCTTTGATTTTAGCAGCGCCCCGGCTGGGGCTCAAGAGGGGGCCGACTTTGGGGCGCAGAAAAACTTGAGCTACACAGAGACTCCGGCCGTGGGGCAAGATGGTCAAGTTATCCACGTGGAGACGACGGACCATGGCGGTTACAAGGGAGCCCACCCCATTGCAGCCGTGTTTCACGTGTGTTTCAAAATAGCAGCGATTCTGGTCTTCTTGCTAGGCGGCATATTTGGCCTCAAGTACGTACTTTTGCTCGTCATCACGATATTGCTCCTCGCTGCTGATTTCTGGACGACCAAGAATGTGACAGGCCGCATCCTGGTCGCCATGCGGTGGTGGAACGAGGTACAGGAGGATGGATCGACTCAGTGGATATTCGAAAGTAGCGCCGAGGCAGACAGTCGCGTGAATGCGTACGACAACTGGTTTTTCTGGGTCACGACGGGCGCGAACTGTGTTGCCTGGGCGATGCTCCTCTTCCTGAACTTACTGTCCCTCCGATATTTCCCCATCACTCTTGCAGGCCTTCTGCTTTCTGGAGCGAATTTTATTGGCTACATCAAATGCCGTCGCGACGCTCAGCAGAAAGTCACCTCCTACGTGCTCTCCCAGGCGGCGGCGCGGCCCCAGGCGGCGGGGCATGTCGCGTCCTTTTTCATGGGCGATGGTGGCAACAACAGCAGCGCCAACACCGCCGCCCCTGGCAGTGGAAACGCGAAAGTGTAGCGAGCGTGTCAAGAGTCAGGGGACGGCTTTTGAGGCATATCAGCAGCAGTGATGAGGACAACCACAAACGCTGCAGCAAATAAAAACCGTCACGGAGCAAAGCCTTTGCCCCCCCCCCCCCCCCACATACACACACACACACCACAGCCTCGCCTACCCACAACATGCGAACACACCGAAGTGAAAAGAGAGATGCCCGCGTATGACGCTGTCCTTTCTATTAGTTCTGCTGTGATCATCTCTCCTCCCTTTCCCCTCCAGTCGTGATGCTGTGCCATTTGGCATTGTCTCGTTTTGTGTTTTCATTTCTCAAAGAAAGTCGTGATGCTCACACTTCTACGATTGCGTAGAGGTTTCACTGCGCACATAGATGCGTGTGTGAGTGAGAGAGGGGGGGTTCAAGTTTTGTGTGCTTCCCTCCTCTCGTTGTAGGACATGTGTTCTCGTGTTGGGCGTCGTCTCTCCTAGAAGGCCTCTCTCTTCTCCACTTTTTCGACATTTCTCGGGATGGTGGTCACTTGTCTGTATTTGTGCGTGTGTGTGTGTGTGACACCGCCACCTCTCCCATTCACGAGATGATCTACTGAACAAAGGGGAACTCGTATTCTCTGACATTTCATTACGACGCTTGCGCTCCACCATGTTGCACCTACAGTGACTCTGTTCTTTGTTGCTCAATCATCGCGTTATCCCCTCCCTCCCCGGTTGTGACGTTTATAACTCTTTAAAAACCCGTGTTTGTCTCTCTCTTCTTTGTGTAGACTGTTGCTATGACGCGCATGCTCTACTGCTCTGAACCACAACGCCGGGCGCGGCGGAGCAAAGGAAGGGAGGTGGGAGAGGAGGAGGAGGGGCACGCTCTGCAGCGAATAAACAGCTGGCAGGGGGAGCTGGACGACGTCGCTCCCTATTTTCTTACCCTCTTCCTCCCACAATTGATATGCGATGGGAAGGAGGGGGGTCGCACTGGTGTGACCTTCATGATGCCGAATGTCTGGTGACTGTGGGATGTCTGTGGGCTTTTTCGCCTCACCACATTCGACCCTTCCCCCGAAAAAAAAAGAGAGATTTTCCCTCCTCCTACGGCTTCTTCCTCTCCCCTTTCAAAAAAAAAACAACGATATATATATATATACATATATTTCATGTGCTTGTATCACACTCTCTGTGCGTGTGGCGTCTGGGGGCCCTACTCCCCACTCTCCCTCCTCCGCCCTCTCTCATTGCCCATCAAAGCAATCCCCCGCTCCCCGGGAGCATCACATTTACAGGCAGTGGCTTGCGTTTGTGTGCTCGTGTTTCTCTGTGGCTTTAGGCTGTAACACCAGCGCCTCCATTGTGTTTTCTTTATCATGCTGCGTCGTCGATGCGGCGACGTCCTCGGTGTCACCGCGGCCGCCAAATCGCTTACGGTTTTCTCATTTTGTCCAGCTCAGAGGACGTCGTGCCGTGCACAAAGCAGCAGCAAGAGCGGTGGCGATGGCCGCAGCAGCGGGCATGGCATCCACACCTTCATTCGTGATAATGCTGAACCCACTTCGTCCTTTCCCTCGGCGTCGACATCTGTCGGACGTGACCGAAGGGGCGGTAGTTTGGGTGCGGCTAGTGCTCCACACGGCAGTTACTCTGCGGGCGGCACCGCGCCGCCACCACCGCACACTTCTTCACACACCGCTGGTGTGGAGGGGCCCATGTCAGATTGGGCATCCCGGCTGCAGCGGGAGCTGATGAGCCCAGTGGACCCCCTCGGCGGGCTAGCGCACAAGGACTACTATCGCGACCCAGCAACTGGATATGCACCGCAGTACGCGCCGCGCGACTTTATGCAAGGCGGCAGTATTGCCTACCACCACAGGCAGGGCAGCGAGAGCCCACACGACTCGTACGCTGCAGCCGCGGCGCGCCGCGATTGGCTGGAGCACGACGTGGCAGCAACGGATTTCACTTCCAAGGACGTGCGCGCGACCTCTCGGCAGCTGCGTAGCGACGCCGAGCGCGAGGCATACACGCAGCGTCACATCCCCGCTGATCGCTACCGCAGCGCGTTTCCAGGCAACGCTTCACTTGGGGCGATGGACCAGCTGCGGACTAGTGGGGCGCTAAGCGATGAGAAGATTCATCAACAGGCGACTCTGGATCGATACCGTGCCGCTGCAACGTCGTCGTTGTCCCCCTCCGCTGCTGCTGCTGCCACCGCCGCAGTCCCTGGTGGTGTGTCGTATGCCACTGCCACCGGCCTCAGTGGTGGCGAACTTGTCAATGCGCTAGCGGAGGACTACGCTGCCGCTGCAGATGACAGCATGGATGAGGAGCTGCGCATTGCCCACGGGTTGCGTGCGAAGGAGCGGTTTGACTTCAAGGTTATGCAGCGCTCATCGCGTATTCCTTTCCAGGGATACGATATGGACCGCTTCGCAGCACAGCGTGCAGGGCGTCCACAGGGCGCGCAGCAGCTGCCACCTGCCATTCCGCCTTCCTCCATGGAGGAGGCGGTGAAGAACATGAGGAGCGGTGGGGCGGCACTGCCTGACACGGAGGCTCAGGCCCGCCAGACCTACGCGCAGAACACCACCTCCGATGAGCCAAAGCTGGGCGAGGCGCTGACCGGCGACGTCATCGGTGGTTTGCATGCGCACCGTCAGAGTGCGCAAGATTCCAAGGAACAGGCGCGCAAGCAGCGATTTGGTCTTGGGCGGCAAGGCGCGCTTGTGCAGGATGGCGGCCCGGACCAGCGAACGTTAAAGAAGCACACAAACGATGAGCGGCTACTCGACGCTGTAAAATTTGCCTCTGACGCCTACCGGCGGACAGCGACTGATGAACACGTTGACCCGTACGTGCGGCGCAACACGGAGACCGGTGTCGGGCATCTTCTCACCAACCGCTTTGACATGGCGCGTCGCGAGGACCGCGTTGCGCAAGGGGAGCAGGATTTCACAGAGAGGAATACGATACACTACGGCGTTCCTGTTCAGCAGTCTATTGACGAGTTCGTCTTCGCGCACCGTAACGCTCGCGGTGAGCGTCCGCTGGACTACTTCAAACCCTTTCCCGACTTTCGCGCTCAGCGGCTCTTCCGAATGTACCGCGACGTTGAAGGCTTCTCGCTGTGGAAGCAGCGACCTGAGGCCTTTGAGTGGGAGCTGTTCACCCGCTACCGAGCGCACCACAATCAGCGACGTGAACTGGCGCTGCTGCACGGGCTAGAGCCGGTCGCCAACGAAACGGCGGCTGAGCGGGCGGCGCGAGTTCTAGCACTGGATGAGCTATGCGAGAGGACGCCCTTTGACCCATCCAAGTTGCACCTTAATGATGACGAAGTCAAGATCGATGTTGAGGCGCTACGCAACTGGTTCGGCGTGTATGTGTTGCCCTCTCCAACCATCGTGGAGTCGGTCGTGCGTGCAGAGGGTGGTGCGCTCAATCTGCACCTGCAGCACGTCGCAGATGAGCTAAATACAGCCGATACACGCGAACACATCCTCAGCAGTCGCTACATAAACCGATTGATGTTGTTTGAGGGTTTCCAGCACCGTTGGAACCGCGGCTTCATGAAGGAGGTGGCTGGCAAGGCTCCGGAGCCTGTCATCAGGTACGCTCAGCCACAGGAGGTCCTCAAGTACTTCGACGCCGATGAGCGCGCCATGTACCAGCAGTACGTGAAGCAGGAGTCGGATGTGCAGCTGGAAGAGTGGTCGAAGATGGCGCGCGGCCGTCGCTACATCCGTGAGAAGGAGCAGTACGGTGAAGTGATAGGGCAGGGCTATCGGGTTCCGGTGGTTGATGTGCAGCATCCAGAGACGGGAGCGGTGCTGACTGTGTCGGCGAGGCTTCTGGAGAAGAGCGTGTCAGCCAGTGCAGCCGATAAGGCCCTTGCAGGCAGCGGCAGCGGCAGCGGCAGCAGCAATGCCGCACCGCCTTCGTCGACGGTGCGCATCGATGGTCAGGTGTACCTTGTTTTGTCGGGCAGCGAGCGCGCTGTGACGCCACTGTCTATCCGCCTCGAGTCGGGTGAGTCCATGGAAATGACGGATGAAGTCTTTTCCTCGTACCCGCTGGAGGTGCCGGCGAGTACCAAGTACAATCATGCCTTGGACTACGGTATTGGCGAGTACAGCTACAACCGTGGTAATTACATCGAGACGCAGGATGCGATCTGGGAGAAAGCGACAGCGGATCGAGAAGAGGGGTGGTCGCCAGCGACGCACGCGGATGGTCTTCGCCCAGGCCTGCCGGTGCGCGCGCGTCGGCGACTGGGTGCGGCAGGAGAGAACAGGGACGGGGCCACCATTACCGGCGACTTCCAGAGAGGTCGCATTGTCCAGTACCATCGACAACCTTTCTTCAACCCCGACCCGCGACTCGTGGCAGTGGCTTTCTATCCCAACGGAGTCGTGCAGGAGGTACCGCTAGCCGACGTCATGATCTGGCAGCGCCGCTACCACGGTCCGGAGCGCACGGTCGGTGACGAGTCACGTCGGTACAACCCCTCAGCTCTGCGCCGTTATATTGACGTCACCGATCCGAACAATGAGAAGGTGTCGTCGAGCACGTCTGTCAGCGCAGGCGCTAGCGGGGCCGATGACCACTTCCTGGAGAAGTACGAGCAGCGCCTTGCTAGCAACGCAGCCACTGCCAAGTACCGCACGACAAAGCAAATCACTGAGATTGACCAGTGGAATCACTTTGACACATCACGGGCAGACAATTACCGACCCCTCTCCATCTCGCACCGCCGTGACTATGTCCGCCAAGGCTACTTGCCACGGTACACGCCATGGGAGTGGATCGCTATCCAAGAGGCGGACCAGCCCATCATCCACGAAACGATGCGCACCGACAACATCGGCGTCAGCTACTTCTTTTCTCTTAACCGCTCATGGCGCTACAAGGCCCGCCCACATGGGTACCTGCGCAACTACGAGAACGAGGTGCGTGATATGCTGCAGTTTGTTGACGGCGTAACTCCATGGAAGCAGGCGCAGAAGATCCGCACCTACTGGGAGGTCCGACAGCATCATCCGATGCCGCAGTTCAATCGCCCCGAGGTGGCTATGCACCGCAACAGCGCCGGTCTGCTGCCTTCACACATGTGGGAGACAGACAAGAAGACAGGCAAGGTGCGCGCTGTCAAGGACTCGGTGCGAGATTACCAAACGAAGACGCCACTGCCTAAATGGGTGCAACTTTGATGGTCAGGGCGGTGCTGCGAGGGAGAGCCGTTTTTTTTCTGTTTGAGTGCGCGTGTAATCCGAGTGTGAGTTTTTTTTTTGGGGTCTGCTCTGCGGCGTCACTCCTTTTGGGTTTTATATGGATCACACAGTAAGAGCCATTTCTGATTCAAATGAGAAAAAAATGTTTGTTTTCGAGTGCTCCCTTCTTTCCACTTTTGTGTGTGTGTGTGTGTGTGTGTGTCTGCGGCTACTGGTGGTAGTGATGGCAGGAGAGGGTTGGGTAGGGTGTGGAGATGTGAAGTCGGCGTATGACGACGCAGTTGCACGTGCGTTCGTGTTAATTGTGCAAGGCTGACGTAGCCACTCTACATACATCAACGAAGCAACCCCCCCCCCCCCCCCCCCCAAAAAAAAAAAAAAAAAGTGTGAGTGGGTGTGTGTGCGTGTGGGTAAAGAGGGGCAAGTGATGAGGCGGTCTCTTTGTGCTGTGACTGACGTCTCTCATCACGCATGCATAGTCAGAGTTATGCACTGGCACACTATAGGGTGCAGCGAGAGATGCAACCTGATCAACATGTGCGGCACAGTGAACTGAGATGAGGATGTGTCTCTCTCTCCCCCCCTCCCGTCTTCTGTGCCCCATTCTTTGTATATGGTGTATCCTCTTCGGATCAGTTTATCCGAGTAGCTGAGAGGAGAGGTCCACAAAGGACTTCGCCGGAGGGGAGGAGCGTTGGCAGAGTTTGACATCTCTGTGCTACGCACCGGGTGTCCTGAGCTGTTTTCTTGCCGCCCCCCTCTCTGAGGAGGGGGGAGGAGGGAGACAATCATGTTGTTTCCTATCAAAATTTTCTTTCTCGGGGTGATGCACTGATGCACTCACTCTCCCTTTTTCCCTTTTTTTCCCCTGCGCCCCTGCACCCACGGTGGTTTTATGTGCCCCTTCTTCATCACCCCAGTGTTGGGACTATTTTAGCGGTGCACAGAAGCGTTTATCATGCGTGTCGCCGTCACTGCATGGGTACCCCCTCGATAGTTGACATGCCCATACGCACACCTATCCCTCCCTCCCCTTCCCCGCACACAGAACTTACAGCTACGCTGACATTTCCATAAAGTATACTCATCCACACACACACACACACACACACAAATATTTATTTGTATTCATAGAGGAAGCGGGATAGGGAACCGACGTGAAAAAAAGACGCACGGCGACTCTGTGCGTTCCCAATCCCCCCTTCTGCGTTTTCGGGTACGCATATATATATATATTCGTTATTATTTCCCCCGGAACCGCCGTGTGAGGCACTGTACAGTGTGTGTGCGTCCGGCACTCCTGCAACACAGCAGATCCTCCTGTCGGGCCGGCAGGGGCAACCCGTCGGTTGTGTATGTGTATGTGTGTGTGTTCACACTTGTGTGCGCAGAATGTCCGAGAACACCTTCAAAATTCTCCTCACAACTGACAATCACCTCGGCTTCGCTGAGCGCGATCCCAGACGAGGCGATGACAGTTTTACTACTTTCGAGGAAGTCCTGCGCGCTGCGCGCACTGAGCACGACGTGGACGCGATGCTTCTCGGTGGCGATCTTTTCCATGAAAACAAGCCCAGTCTGGGCTGCCTTGTCCGCGCCTGTTCACTTTTTCGCAAATACGTGTTTGGAAACAAGGCCGTTCCATTCTCGCTGCTGAGCGATCCAGCACAAAATTTTCCCTCACACGCGCTGCCCATGGCCAACTTCCAAGACCCGAATATCAATCTCGCTTTGCCAGTGTTTGCCATCCATGGTAACCACGATGACCCTGTTGGCGGCACCTCTTCGCTTGACCTGCTCGCCACAAACGGTTACATCAACTATTTTGGTCACGTTACCTCCTTGGACGACATCATTCTCGAACCTGTTTTGCTGCGCAAGGGGAGCACCTTTATCGCCCTCTACGGCCTTGGTAACGTGCGCGACGAGCGACTACATCGCTGCTTCCGGCTGAAGAAGGTTCATTTTGTGTACCCGAAGCCCGTTCCGGGCCGCAAGTGGTTCAACATACTCTTGCTGCATCAGAACCGTGGGGTACGCGGCGTCGGTAGCAAAAATGGCATAATGGAGGGAATGCTTGCCGGCTTCGGCATGGATCTCGTCATTTGGGGAAACGAGCACGAACAACTCATGGTGCCGCAGCCTGCGGACGGCTTCGATGTCGTGCAGCCCGGCAGCACGATCATGACGTCGCTCTCCGCACAAGAGTGTAACCCTAAGCAATACGGCATCCTTGAGGTGCGGGGCACGTCGTACCGCCTCACTCCGTACACGCTGCGCAGCGTGCGCCCTGTTGTGCGGCGCACAGTGGCACTGCGGCAGGATTTGCCCGATGGCCGAACGCTTGACGCGGTGGAGACCTTTTTGCATAGTGTGATGAACGACATGATCGGCGAGGCCGAAGAGCAGATCAGCCACATACCCGATGATGTCCTCACTTTTCACCCGAACCTCAAGTACCCGCTTATTCTCTTGGCTGTGGACTTCACCGATGTGACGTCTGCGCCGTACCCTCAGCCCAACTTCAATCGGTTCGGCCAGCAGTACATCGACGTCGTCGCGAACCCAGGCGAGCTTTTACGGCCAGTAAAACCAAAGCTGGAACGGCGGATGGGCGCCGCCACCCTGGGCACGGTGCTCGGGTCCGACAGCGCTGCTGCAAGCGGCGGCCTCATCGTCCCGACAGGGCCACAGCTTCACACGCTCGACATTCGGGTAAGGATTGCCGATGTCTTCAATCACAACCTAAAAAAAGCCTGCACGCTTCTCTCCGAGGCGGAGCTGAGCGCCGCAGTATACGCTTTTGCGGAAAAGGGTGAGCGGAATGCGATTGATGAGCGGTTAATGGAGTTGCTGCACACTTCGCAGAAATCGGTGTGGCGCCGGCTGGAGAACGGCGCGAACGACTCCATCTTGAAACCGGACCGCGTTGTAGAGGAGGTTTTCACACACAAGCGGCACGTGAACGAGCGCTACGCGCGGGCTGCTCAGCTGGAGGGCGCACAGCAGCAGCAGCAGAATGACGACGCTGAAGAAAATGAGCACGATGACGTCGCAGGCGAGCGCCGAGACCGGGGCGGCGCTGCTTCGCCATCGCTGCATCAGCTGGAGTGCAGACACCAGCTCGATGATTTCGATATGGTGCGTGTCACCGCTCCCCGCGCAGCTCCCAACACCGGCGATAAGGGCTGCATTGAGAATGAAAACCGATCCAGTGGGCGCTGTGGGCTGACGTCCGTCTCGGGACTCATACAACGCGCCATCGAGCAAGGAAACGAGGGAGGCGCGAACGCATCGGGCGGGGCCACGGGTCGGCGAGCCCCACAGCGCCGCGGTGTCGTCGTCGAGGCTGACACCGACGACGACACCGAGGAGCTTCCCGATGACGGGCTGGGTCGAATGCCGATTGACAGCATCGTTGCGCAGGCAGTGCAGCAGGTGCACCCACCCTCAAAACGAACGCGAAGCGCACACATCTCCGATGTGGAAGCTCTTTCGATGCAGCACGATGAATCAAAGTGCCGCGTTGGTAGTGCCGGCCCCCATGAAGGCGGCGCCATTCACGTCGTGGACGCCGACGACGGAGTCGACGACGATCACAACACGGGGGGCGTGTTGTCTAGGCACAGTCATGCTCGCATGGAGGCGGGGGACTCGGCGCAGACCGCAGCTCCCGCCAAGAGGCAGCAGCGCACCAACAGCGCGCGACGCCGTACCAGCAGTGGTACTACATCTCGTCGAGCAGCACCCTCGGCTCCCAACGCTGCCCCACTAAATGCAGCGCCGGGGACTGCAAGTGGGGTGGGGCCTTCTCTGACTCTTGTGGCACACAAAGGAACTTCGACTGCCTTATCATTTGGCAACAAACCGGCTTTCCACAGTGACGGAGGCCGGGCGCAGGGGGTGTCCTCGGCTACCGTAGCCCCCGGTAGTGTTGTTGGCACGTCGAGGGGGGCCATGCTCAATGTTTTGTCCAAGTGGACCGATGGATCTGCACCGCAGTCGAAGCCGCACACATGAGCTCGCATGGACATGTTGAACATATATGTACGCGTGTGTGTGTGTGTGTGTGTGTGTGTGCATATGAGGGCGCATGTGTGCCTGTCTTGTTTTCTTTCTGCACTTTTTTTTTGGGGAGGTGGAGAGAGAGGGGAGGGGGGGGAGGTGGAGAGAGGGAGGGAGGGGGGGGGGGCAATCTCCCCAGCGCCACACCTTTTTTTTGTCCGTCTCTAAATGGAGTGGTAAAGGGGCACATGTGTTCTTTCAGTGCGTCTCTGTTTTGTTTAAGCGCTATTTTATGCAGATGCTCACTGCCCTGTTCTCGCTTTTCGCCTCTCGTCAGCTTCGAGTGGCCAGACAATCTACCGTCACACCGCAATGATATACCTCTGTCCCCCCTCCCCCACAGGCGTATCTTTTCAGTCTATTGGCTTAGCGTGGGAAGGGGATAGAGGGGAGGGGAGGGAACAAAAGCGAAGAGCTGAGGGAGCATCGATCTATGCAACCCATCGCGCATGGCATTTACTTGGTGGGTGGGTGGGTGGGGGGGGGGGCGGTACTTCTGTCTCCTCCGGCGGACCTCTTCGCCGCTTGTCTCTGTCTCGTTTTTTTTTGTAGTGACGCTCTCCATTTTTTTTCTCTTTCTTGATGCCCCCTCTGTTCCCCCGCGCGCGCCTTCTACTCATTCGTCGCACTGGAAGCTGCCAGATCATCTGACCGGGTTGGGGGCTGCTATCGTCCGAGGCCTTGTATCCCCCAGCTCATAGCAATCGTCACCTTGTTTTAGTGCTTGATTTCCCTCTTTCACTCACCCGTATCTGGTGCGTGTATGTGCGTCTCTATGCGTTTGCTTCTGTGCATTCATAGGGTGCGAGGTGCGAAGTAGCTCAAGAGGTCCAGTGGTGTCAGGATGTGTCCCAGGCTACTCACATCTGCATCAGCCGTGGTGTGTGTATCGCTGACGTCAACTGTGAGTCGCCGAGGTGGCAACTCTTACTTGCGGGGTGCTGCTCGCACGCCGCGCGCAACTGCGAACAACCAAGCTGCTGTGCCGCCGCCTTTCTTGGACGGATGCTTTCAGTGTGCCCACGACAGCGAGGGTTCCGCCAGGAGCAGTCTCATCAACTGCGTTTCCTTGATGTCTGCTTCGAGAGGATACAGCTCGCCAGCTTTCCGTCGCAGCTGTTCACGTTCAGCAGCATCGTCTATCGTGCTGAGTTTATCTTTCCCCTCCTGCTATGCTGGCTCAGCGACAGCTGCACGAACGCTCCGTCGTGGCTTCTACTCAGGCCTGGATGAGTCGCGCGTGCATCGTCTGCGGCGCTCTGGCATGACCTTTAACCGTCCCCGAGGCCGCGATATGTTCTCCGCGGCGTTTGAGAGTCGTCTGCGCATTGTGCCGCTGACGCAGATGTCTGACCTCTACGGCCCCATTGACATCTCGCTTCTTACTGCAGTCAACGCCGAGGATCCGACGAGCAGCAAGGGAAACGTTCTAGAGCACAAGAAGTACATGGCAGGCGACGCACTCATGCGTAAGGTGGTGGAGAGAAAGCAGCGAGCCGAGGCGACGCTGCACGAGAAACGCGACTGGCACGTACTGGTAGTGGACCCCATCGAGCCGCGCATGGCTGGGGCATCTGTGCCGTTTCCCAGTGCGCATCCAGCGTATTACCTCGACTGGGTTGCCGCGGAGGGCAAGCCACCGCCGTCCTCTTGTGTGCTGGAGCGTCGTCTCACCGCAGAATTTGGACTTCCCTTAGCAAACGCAGAGGCAGATGTGGCTGATGCCGGCACTGGGGCTGCAGTTGCTGCTCACACCCCCACAGATGCCACCGACAGCATCGTCGCCAGCGTTGACTCACCCGAGACACACGCATTTTTCTACACCCCGGCCAACCGCCGCCACCTGCAACAGAATGGCGATACGACCCTCTTGTCTGCCTCGCAGGTGCGGCAGACGACGCTGAGCATACCGAATCCGCTTTCTACCTCAGCTCAGCCGCTCCCGTCTTCGAGTCACACCATTCGCCAGCACATCCATACGGCTGTTTGCATAGACCCCGACATAAGCCACGGCCGCTTCCAGCGTGAGGAGGCGCAGGTGGAGATGATATCGGCCTATCGAAATATCCTCTACGAGGCAGCTGAGTTGGGGCACACGTTGTCGGCATCCTCCTCTGCCGGTGGCAGCTTGCAGAGGACGATGGCAACGCAGCGCAAGGGGCCATTCGTCGCAGATGTGGTGCGTGTGCCTGCGCTGTGCCACTATTCCTGTGGCCAGCGTTTTCTGCACGAGTTGGGAAAGCTGAACCAGCAGTCTGTCATCAAGGGGTTCCATCGTCTGAGCAACGAGGCGAAGGAGCTCCTCATAATGAACCGCAGCTTCACGGTGGAGATTTACGTACCACCAATGTTGTTGGGGCAGTTCGAGCACGCCTTTCTCGAGGAACCGTGGGAGGTGCCACTTTCTACGCTGAATCCCGGCCGCACGGCGCTGTACCCCGGTCTGGCGCCGCCGCCAGCCTTGCTACAGTACGATGGGTGGATCGGCAAGCGACCGGAGCTGGTGGAGGGCATTGCAACGAAAGGAAGAAGTCTCTTGCGTGGGGGAAAAGTGGGCTTGGACGGGCAGCTGATTGAAGAGCGTGAGGTATTGGCGAGCCTTCGCGTATTTGGCGCCCTCGAGGAACAGCAGAAGATGCTAGAGGGGGAGCGGAAGACAGCGGCGGAGCAGCTCGGCGCGCCGCTACAGCCGACCTACGCACCTCTGCTCGCTGGCTTACAGACAGAGGCAGAGCACCATCCCGGCGACGAGGTCGCTGAAAATCCTTTCAGGAGCTGCGTCAATGATGCCCCTGCAGCTGTGGCAGCGACCACGACAGAGAACGTCAAGTGAGTGCACATCTCAGGACTCAGGTAGTATGTGTCTTTTCCTTCGCCTCCAGGGCGTTGTATATCCCCGTTGCGGATGCCCCGCTTCACCAGTCCTAGGCGGGGTTCCGTACACTCGCCCTTTCCCTTGTGAGTTTTTTTGTATCGCCCGCCTTTGCTGTGGTCCCATAAAATGGGACTTACAACGCAGTTTGATTGTGACAGCGGCAGATGTGTGTGTGTGTGTGTGTCTGCGTGTATCGGGTTATATGCAGAAAGAGAGAGAGTGCACCAGAAAAGAAAACCCGAAAAGCTGAAGGGACGAGGCACCAGAATGTCAACAGAGGGGGCTTGGGGAGGGGGGTGGGGTGGGGGGCGGAGGCGCTGCTACACAGATGCCCCCCTCCCCTTCCCCCCGATGTCACCGAGGCAATCACTAACTTATGCTCAATAGCACAGTCATCACTCACACAACACGTCCCCTCCCTCCCCGCTTCCCCCACACACACACATACACCGATTGCTCAGCAAACAAGATTGTGATCATCTGCGTCGAAATCACTGAAGACAGCGCAAGTGCGAGAGCAGCAGCAGCAGCAGCACCAACAACAAAAAAACGAGCAACAGAGGGAAACCATATAAGAAGACGGATACACAGTCATTTGTTTTCAATATTTATTTATGAGCACACCTAGGTGCCATAATTCTTACCAACTTGCCACAGTCCAAGTGATCCCCGCCAAGGCCGCGAGAGTGCGTGCACATACGCGGAATCGTTTTTTTTTCCTTTTGGAAAGAAGAGGGGCAAAATAAAAACCAAAAAAAAAGGTGGTGAGAAGAGAGAAGAGATAACAACTATATTTTAAACACAATGCCCTCTCGACGCAGCGCGCCTGTGAGTTTTGCCAAGCCGGGCTGCCTCCCGTTTGGTGCGGTGCAGGGCTACGCCCCAGGCGGTATCCCGGCGTACAGCAACAACCACGATCACTTTTTCTCCGGCGAGCGGAGCATCGCAAGTAACGTCTTCTACGGCTTCAAGTACCAATGTGTCGAGTTCGCGCGTCGCTGGATGCTGGAGCGCAAAGGTCTGATGCTGCCCGATGTGAACTGGGCTTGCAACATTTTCGAGTTGAATAAGGTGCGGGACGCTGCTACAGGGGAAGACTTTGCGGTGCTGCGGGTGCGAAACGGTACTGAGACAAAGCCGGAGACCGACGCGCTAATCATCTACCCCTCCACCGATGAGAGTCCCACTGGCCACGTTGGCGTCATCACCGCAGTGGGCGATGACTACGTGTGTATTGCCGACCAGAACTATCTCTTTCATAAGTGGGAGTCTTCCTATGCGTGCAAACTGAGACTGGAACACAAGGCCGGCATCTGGACTGTAATTGATGACCACGACGCGGGGAAGATCGAGATCCCCCTCGGATGGGTGACCTTTCCTGGCCGCGAGAGCCGCTTGGAGGGGGAGCCACCGGTGGTGCTGCACCCGTCGCTTCATTTCACTCCGCCACCGAAACCGTATTTGTTGCGCCGTAGCTTTGTGCCCAAGGAGACAAAAGCGAACTGGCTCGACATGAACGACCCGGCGGAGCGGCTGTTTGTGGAGGAATTCGGCATGGACGTCAGCCGCTCCCGCCTGGATGAGACGGCCGTCAGCTACTACGAGGTGAATCATGAGTTCCACTTGCGGTGCATCGAGTACGGAACGCAGCTGCACGCCATCTTTATGGAGGCGACTGCGCAAGTGATCGAGAGCGATGAGAAGCTGCGTCTCTTCTGCATCCCAGAAGAGTTTTGGCCTCGCATCCGCCACTCGTGGAAGTACCAGCAGACGTATGTTTCTGGTCGCTTCGATTTCGCCTTTAACAACGAGACGCGTGAAATCAAGTGCTTTGAGTACAATGCCGACAGCGCATCAACGCTGCTGGAGTGCGGCCGCATCCAGCAGAAGTGGGCCGAGTCCGTGGGTCTAAACCAGCAACAGGGTACACGTGGCTCCGGTTTCGCAGTGGAGCGCAACCTCAAGATGGCCTGGTCTTCCAGCGGGGCGACTGGCCGCGTCCACTTCTGCGTCGACGAGGAAAAAGAGGAGCAGTACACCGCCCTGTACTGCATGCAGGCCGCTGAGGCGGTTGGGCTGGACTGCAAACTCTGTGTTCTCTTCGACGAGTTTCATTTTGATGAGGAGGGACACATCGTGGATCGCGACGGCCTGCGCGTGCGCAATGTGTGGAAAACATGGATGTGGGAGTCAGCCATCACTGACTACTACGCTGCCCGTGCAGAGCGCGGCACGGGGTGGAAGCCGCGCCCGACGGAAAAGGTCCGCCTGTGCGATTTGCTTCTGGGGGATGATTGGGATATCCTCTATTTTGAACCGATCTGGAAGATCATCCCGAGCAACAAGGCAATCCTGCCTATGATTTTCCACAACCACCCGGAACACCCCGCCATCCTGAAGGCCGAATACAATTTGACCGACGAGCTGCGCAAGTGTGGGTACGCCAAAAAGCCCATTGTCGGCCGCGTTGGCCGCAACGTGACCATTGCTGGGGCCAATGGCGAGGTGCACGCTGAGTCGGGCGGAAACTACGGTGAGCGAAACATGATTTATCAGCAGTTGTTTCCACTGACGAAGCATGACGGCTACTACCCTATCATAGGTGGCTGGATGATCGGCGACGCCTTCAGCGGCACCGGCATCCGCGAGGATAAGTCAATCATAACGGGCCTCGATAGCCCCTTCGCGGCCATTCGTATCAAGACAGACAACATCCCACATCCCGTGACGCATGAAGACCTCGACAAGATGGCTGAGGATGAGTAGCAACAACAGCAACCGTCTTGTAGTCGACCTATGGGCGACCGACACAAGCTTCACAGAGAAGCCCAAATGGGGATGCCCCGATATTATCTCTATATATATAGTTATCTGTATATATGAGTTCGTTGCGCTTTCTGTGGGAGGGGAAGGGGGCGGGCGGGCGGGCGTCACAGAGCAGCCCCACGGTTTGAAGGGAGCTGTCGGTCCGTGCCGCGCCACGACGCGATGTTTTGCTCTACTTGAGACTGGAGGATCTGGGTGCGGTAGGTCTGCACTTACCCACACTCATTATCTCTCCCGATGGCTGTTGGGCGACTCAAATTTATTTCGTTATATATATATATATATATATTTATATATATGTATACATATTGCGCGCCGCCTTCTTTTTTTCTCTTTTCTTGGGTTTTGTCATATATATTTTTTTTGATTACAGTTTATACCAGTCGTTTGCTTTTATAGTCGCAGGCTCCGATAAGAATCCTCCACACAAATATCTACGTGACCCCCCCCCCCCCCGGCCCCCAACCTCCTGCCTCCTACCTCCTACCTCCTGCCTCCCACCACCCCCCCAAAAAGCGAACGGTCACCGCTTGGGGATGATGGGGTTCCCTGCGTGTTGCAACACACACACATACACACACACACACACTAACTGGCAACACTTGGGCATTTTTGTTTCCGGGTCATTTGAGGTGGTGGTTCCTGGAGGGAGCACGAGATGAGAGGATACGGCTCGAAGAGGAAAGAGCGCGCGCGAGTAAACCGATGACGTTTGTCGATATGTGTGTGTGCGTGTGTCTCTTTAGAGGGTGTGTGTGTGTGTGTGGGGGGGGGGGGATGCGATGGATGAGTGGGATAGGCTTGTACATGCCGCTTACATTGGCTCTGAGTATTGCTGTCTTTTCTGGCCAAGTTACATCCCGTTAGAGAGTGTGCAGTCATGAATGCGTATGCGGTCACATCTATTTTGACTGTGTGTGTGTGTGTGTGTGTGTGCACTTGTAGATGTGTGTGTGTGGGTGTGTGCGTATTCCTATACAAGAGATGTTTATTTGGGCCCCCAAAAAGAAAAAGAAGAGATTCAGGCCATCGTGGTGCGGCAACCGAGTCACAGCGGGTGTGCTAGATGAGCTGACGAAGCCACCGGGTTCACAGAACAGGAACGCACAGGCGTAGCTACAATATGCTGCTATCCCCCCTCTCTCTCACCCGTTTTAACTTCTCTTTGCTCATCCACCCCCCCGGCCCGGCCCGTCCCGTCCCGTCCCTCGTACTTTGTGTGTTGACGGACGCGCGCCCGCGTGTGTGTGTGTGTGTGTGTATTACCTGACTATGTGTTGATATTTTAGTGATACTTGCATGTGTGTGTGTGTGTGTGTGCAAACCGTGTATTTGTGTGTGTCTTGTCCAGACCTTAGTCATAGCTTCCACTCATTGGATGTGAACCCTCGCCCACTTCCTATGTGTGGTCTGGAGAGAGGCACCGTTAGGACGTATTGACACCTAGACACAGACACACATTTTTTTTTTAGAGAAACGGCTGAGATCGTCCAAGAAAGAGGCATGTCTAGTCATACCAATGCGGATTCATTGGAAGCAGCTTTCACTAGACGTGCGACGATGTCGCCCCAGCGCCGGCATGCAGCGCAATATCACCCTCGTAACTCTCCTGCGCGCATACCTTACACTTCGTTTGCGCAGCGGACGGCGGAGGCGACGTTTTACGGAACAGCGCCGCTTTTAGCACATATTTCGCGCAGCGGGGACGAAGGAGGAGTCAGCAGGCACGAGAAGCAGTTCTCGTGCCGGCCACAGAGATCACACACAAGGACTGGCTGCTCATCGGCATTACAGCGGCACCAACACCATCACCATGACTCTTCTGCTCATCGCAGAACTGATGTCTCCCCCTTGTGGTGCAGGGAGAGGTTATTAGCTTCCGCATCACCAGCTCCTGTCCCCGAAGCTTCCGCTGCGCGCCGCGTTCAGCGTGGATCTCGCTACCAGGCCCACGGTTCACATGGCACGGCAAGGGTGTCAAGGAAGCAACTGCCGCCCCCTGGCAGGCAGGCGACTTTGGCGCTGAGATCACGGCGAGGGGAGGCCGATTGCGCGGTGGTGGAGGAAAGGCTCTACGAGGAACGCTTCGCTCGTCACCACCGCAGTCGGCAGCCGCCAACGTCAGTATCAGCGTTGTCTAGTCCACCCACAAAGGCGGCTATCCCCACAGTTGACATCACACACCAAGGGGAACCGTCTTGGTGGCCGCTCTCATCGCTTCGGACCACCTCACGCGTGCAGCGACTCTTGTGCAAGCTTGAGGCAGAGGCCCAAAGAGCGGGCTGCCCTGCAACAGGGGTTGCTGATGGTGATAGGAGCACTGTAGACTTATACCGGGCGCTCTTCTTGCAGGCGCTAGCAGACGGTGCCACCTGGGAGAGCCGTGCGCGTACCCTTGAGGCCCGCGCACATGCCTCTGCCAAGCGTGAGGCCCGCCTTACACAACAGCTGCGGCACGCACGGCGGAACGTGAAACTACTTGCGGCATATGTGGAGGGGGCGATGCGTATGATGGATGCTTTAAACCAAAGGACCGTCTCCGGCACCAGCGCGTCGACTCCGACCAAAATGACAGCGCTGGGTAGCACTTCGTCGATGCCGTCAGGTGCGCCGGCTGAGACAGTGGCCACGTCGACAGCAGTTGATGTGGGATCACCTTGTCCAGGGCGTCCCACGCCAGGAAACGCTGTGAGTAAGCTTATACAAAGCTCCCTGAGACGCTCGCTGAACCTCGTCTGCGGCCCCAGCGGCAGTGACAGTCGACATCGGGATGACGACACAGATGCCGAGAAATCCTCTATCGCCACGAGTGATGTCGCTGTGCAGAGGATGGGTGGACGGCCACACGCGATAGCCGCCCAAGGTCTTGGGGGTGGGCGCGCGTCCCCACATTCTCACGCGGAATCAGCCGCTTTCGTACACAGGGTTGCGGATACGCGGCGGACACAACAATTCAAAGATGGTGAAGTGGGCTATCTCGGCACTGGTGTGCACGCCCAATACCCTGTGAGGAGGACGGCGTGTGGGAGCCAAGACAAGGGAAAAGCAGTGAGAGAACCATCTTGCTGTGGCACTGACGAGCTCATCGCGCACACGCCATCGAGGCCGGAGCTGTCGGCAGAGGTGGTGCAAGCGTCTGAAAAACCACATCGCGAGTCTGCGACTTTGCACTCCCACACCGGCATTGCAGCACCAGTTGATACAGATGTGGAGGGCACCGCATCTGACCCTGCCACGTCGATATCGTCGCTTCACCCATCGCTTGGTCATGCCATCAATAGCCCCACGTCCCTGGGCACCGAGTCAGCTGTGCACGAAAGCGCTTCCTCCAATGGCTCTGCTGCCGCTCTTCGAGCTGAAACCACATCTGCTGTTCACAGTCTACTGGAGCTCCTCCGTAGTAGAGACGCATCGAGAGGGGCGACATCAACACAAGCTGGGTGCTGCGCTGCATCGGCCTTTGGTTCAGTTTCTAAGCAGCCGTCGCAGATCGCTGCTACGCGCTACAGTGTGGACTACGAGGTTACGGTTGCCGGGGCGACTCAAAGTTATAGCCCCCGCGAGGCCGCACATCCAAGACCCGCGATGCCGGCTATGACATTATCGTCTTTCTCTTCGGCAGCCTCTCAACTGCTAGGAGGGAGCCCTGAACAGCAGCGTGAGGCCAATATTTCTCCTGCTGCATCACTTTCATTGTTGGCGTCCTCGTCTCCGTCGTCGCTCTGTGACTCCGGCCCGCTCATACCACTTCCACCTTTGCTGCCTCGCGGCGTTAAAGGTGGGGGCGGTGGTGGTACGCCCCCGGTCCACAAAAAAGCCGGTAATGCTGTGCCAATCAGTTCATCGGAGCTCATGAGCACGCTGTCGCCTTCTCCATCTTGTAGACCTCAGCGGTCTTCCACACGTCATATTGACCCTCATGACCGCGACGACTGTGCGCAGACGCACTCCAATGGCGACTCCGAGCACCTGTCGAGCGGTTGGGAGTCCTTTGAGGCTTTGAATTCGGCTCACGACTCTGATATGGCCCCACTGCCCTCACCCAAGAGAGAAGTGGAGGGGGGAGGAGCGCCTGCTGCACATCACACGAGCGAAACGCGCAGCCGTGACGCGAGTGGCGACAATATCATGAGCCCGAGAAAGGAGTTGTTTGGGAGCGACGACTACGCAAAGTGGCGTGCGCAGTTGGAGTCGCATCTGAACAGCAGATGCGTCTCGGATATATGATGTTTCAGCGTGCGCTCTCCCGCTTCCCCCCCCCCTTCCCCTCCCTCTCTCTCTCTCCGTGTGTGTCTCGGCGGTGGGGGGGGAAGCGGGAGGCCTGCGAGACGACTTTTGGGAACGCATGCCTCACAAATAAGTGTCGGTGCATTTTTCTTCTTTGCCCCTCTTTGGGGGAGGGGGGGGGACGGTTTTTTTTGTTGCATGTTTGTGTATGTGTGTGTCTGCTCGTCCTCTATGTAAGAAGGGGGGCTGGCGACATCAAAGGTTAGATAGATTATCAGCACGTATGCAAGGACAACCCCATGAAAGCACATGAATAGACTGACACACACACACGTACACACATACAAGTGTTCAGAGAAGCATGTCGACACCCGTGCAATGCTCTGCGATAGCGTCATACCTTTCCCTCTCACCTATTTTTTTCTCTTTATGCCCCTCCTTTCTCTCACTCGTTCTTTTTTTTTTCACATGCGTGCACCAGAGAACTTTGCATACACGCGCTCGTCAAGCTGAACAGGACGCCACCCCGTCACCACCTCACCTCCCCACATTTAATCCACCGTTCACCCCCCAGCGCTTCTATTTGTAGGAGGAAGAAGAGAGAAACGACACACCCACCCACCTACGCACGCACGCACACAGAAGTACACCTCCGGGTTCGAGAAGTGTATAGAACACACGCAATTTAGTTCAAGCGCGTCTTCTTCCCCCCGGGCGCGAGTGTGGCTGGCGCGTCGTTCCCGTCTTCCATACACACTTTAGTGGGGGGTCACCTCCTCAATAGGAGCTCTCTGCTTGCCCCACCTCTGTCTCTCTGTCTGTCCGTCCTCTTCCATATAGAGGCATATCAACATTTGTGGTTTGGCCCCCGCACCACCAGCGGGGGAGAAAATGACCGCCGCCGTCTCGCTCTTCGAGCGCAACAAGCGTGTCTACCTCGAGGAAGAGTCGAAGTTGGAGAGTCTCGTGCGCAGCGATCAGTTTCTTCGCGCATACCAGTCGTGGCTCGATCAGAGCATCTCACAGCTAGACTTCCAGTATGAGCGATGTGAACAGCAACTGTCGGAGCTCCAGCAGCACGTGGCAGCGCCGAAGGGCGACTTCTGGAACAGCAAGGCTGTCATTGAGCACTGCAATCTGCACTTGGCGGAGGGTCGGCTTCTGCGCCGCAGTAAGGAGCTGGAGGGGAACCAGCACGCGGATCTGCCGGCCGTGATTCAGCTCGTGTCGACGCTTCAGCAGACCAAGTCGAGCTCTTTCATCACCCCGAGGCAGCGTCGCTTCATTGAAGAGTCTGAGGCGCAGTTGAAGTCGGTCATCTTCGAGCCGCGTGACCTCTCCTTCATCACAAACGCGCTGCAAACAAAACTCATCGACGATGGTAACACGCGCGGCTTTTTTAGCGACTTGACCACCTTCCAAAACACAATCGACGAGCTTTCCCCGGATATCGATCAGTGCGAGCAGTTGCTGGAGGCGAGCATTGCAAATGGCGAGATGGGCCTCGCCGAGGACATCTCATCCCGCCAGCTCGACGTGTACGAGCACATTTTGCGCCTCATCACCGACCAATACCCAATCATTTCCAACTACTACACCGAGTCACACAACAGCGAGCGGCGGCGGCGGTGGGCCATATTTCGCATGGTGTCCGGCAACATCACCGCCGTCATCGAAGCGAAGCACCGCCTGATTGAGACCTGCGAGGAGGACCTGCTCAAGATACAGGAGCAGATGGCCAACTACAACTGTGATGATGGACAGCAGCGCAAGCGCTACGAGGCCGATCGCACGGAGTCAGACGAGTTCCTGCAGCAGAATAAAGAGAAGCAGCAGAGCGTCTGGAATCGAATCTTCAGTCTTTTCCAGGAACTGCAGACTTGCTCTAGTGAACTGACGACTTTGGCCCAGAAACGGCGCAAGGAGGTGGAGCGGCGGCTTCAGATGGAGGAGCGCGAGGCAGGACGGCGCAGCGGGCATGAGAGTTTTCTGCAGGCTGCTATGGAGCATGCACAGAAGCTGCAGGACACAATCGACAACGCAGCCTCTGCGCGTGACATTGCGATGTCGCTCAACGACTTTGTGCTGGATGGCTGCGACAACATTGCCTCCAAGTACGATAAGCAGCAGCACGCTCTCGGGGAGATGCTGCGGCTCGTGCAGCAGCATCACTTTACACGCTTCTCTGACTACTACATTGCCGCTAGCCGTTATCTCTACCGCAAAGAGAGACGGCTGCAGAAGATTGACGAGGAAATGCAGGCAAGCAAAATGCAGCGTGAGCTTTTCTCTGACACCCTCAATCCACAAGCAAAGGAGTACGCGGAGGCGGAACAGCGGCTGTCGATACAGCGGCAGAAGTTAGCGCAGGAGGTGATGCACATCCGGCAGAAGCTGGAGCGGGCCGAGTGGGCCGTCACACCGACTTTGCGGTCACTTGACTTTGCTGGCATCACGTACGTGCACCCACGCCTTATTGTAGAGAAGATGAACCTCAATCGCTGGAGTACTGTGCTAGACTACCGCACCATCGTCGTCACCGAGGCGGACGGCGCAGCCGCTGTTGTGCGCGAGGCAGCGGCCATTGAGACGCTACGGAGCGAGCTAGAGGCAGAGAAGATGTCGACGCACAACCGGCATCAACACCAGAAGCAGCTGCGCAGCGTGGACGTTGGCGGCGCGACTGCACCGAGCACGCGGCAGAGTGAGCTACATGCAGCCAGTGCCGCGGGCATCAGGTCAACTGTCACTGGTACGGCTGCGGTGAAACCCTCCGCGCTGAGCTTCGTTGAGCGCGTGCACGCGATGGTGAGGCAGGACAGCTTTCGTTTTGATAAAGAGAGCGTAACTGGCGCATCTTCGTCCTTGAAGGGCGTGCCCGACGCGGTGGGCCATGCGGCGTCCCTTTCTCGGCCGGTAGGCAACTCAACGACCAGCGTGGTGAGCGATGGCGGCGTCGTCGCTGAGACAAGTGCCGCTACTGCTGCCCCGGCTGCACCACTCCCGACCCACATGGAGGGGGCAACGTTCCAGGCGCTCTTCGACTACCGCGCCCGTGCGCCTGATGAGCTGACATTTGAGGCCGGGCAGCAAATCGTCTGTATTAGCCGCGCCTCGGAGGAGGGCTGGTTTAAAGGGGTATGCAACCAGCGCACCGGCTTATTCCCTATTAACTACGTCCAGCCGGTATGCGACGCATCCGCAACGCGGTGAGAGCCCGGAGGACAAGACGACAGAGGGGTTGTGGTGCGTGGGTCAAGGACGACAGCATTCCCGGAGGAGGGGGAGGGAGACGGGCAACAGGGAAGGGTGATGCACAGGCCCTATGTCCAGGCACACACTTGAGGTTTACCTGCGTACGTGCGCATGAGTGTCACCTTCCCCCCTCCCTCCCTCCCCCCTCTCCCTGTTTGTGTGTGCTTGTCTTGTCTCTTCATCTTCACAATCCCGTCGTTACTCTATGGAGTGCCCATCTGTCTTTGTTAGGTGCCTCTCTCTGGTCGGTACTCGCCTGTTGGTGTTTCAGTTCTCTGGCGTATATTCCAGCGAGGCTTTCTTGCTGTTCTCCCCCTCCCCTTCTCCCCCTCCCTCCCCCCCTCTCCCCCTTCTCCCCCTCTCTTCCTCTCAGATTTCTCAGAGGCACACACGCACCTTGTGTTTTTGTTCTATCCATGTACAATAGCGAAGTTTATTAGGATTATTATTTTCCCCACCCGTGGGGGGGGGGGGTTCCCCTGTTTTCAATTTGGTCTCTCAGTTTTCGACGCTCGCATTCTTGCTTCCTCCTCCCTACGTCACCGCCATGACTGGTGCTTTCCAATCACCACCGCCGCCCCCTCCCCTCCCTCCCTCCTCCCCTCCCCTCCCCTCCCCTATTTTTCTCCTCCTCTTTCTCCCCGTGTTTTGCGGTGTCACATTCTGTCGTAGTGTCCCATCCTATACATTTCTCTCTCTCTCTCCCCCTCGGCCACTCCCCCATTTTCTGATGCGTGAATGTTTTTCTCTGATGATGATGAGCAGCACGCCGCAAACAAACAAACCAAAAGGCCCGAGTTTATCTTCAATGGTAAAAGAGGAGGAGAAAAAAAACGAATGAAAACAGGGGGAGAAAAAAAAAGAGAGTCACAGGCATGCTCAACGATCACGATGCAATATGCAGGTGCCCCCCTCCCTCTCCTAAAAAAAGGGAAAATATTGTAATCTGCGATGACGACAACCACTGGCTCTGCGTATAGGATTTATTATGTACACACACACACACACAGTAAGGGGGGGGTTACCGCTACGGATCCTCTCCAATGGTATCAAGAGAGAAGAAAAAAAAGACAGTTTGACTATACGGTGTAGCCCACGTACGTTTTAATTCTGAAGAGTAGTGCATCGGTGTCTGTGTGTGTGTGTGTGTCTGATGAACACACTAACACCCTAGACTATTTCCCAAATGTACACCCTTACACACATATGTGTCACATGGACACACGCCCACACCCACCCACACACACACGTGCGCGCGCCTTCAGGCCAAGAGGCTGAAGCCATTTGTCGATGATCTGCAGCGATACTCGTAGCATTTCGGTATCAACACTGTTTACAGTTGATGGTTCTTGAGTGTGAGTGGAGTACGCTATAAAAGCGTGCGTGTGTGTCTCCGTGCTGGGTCAAGAATCTACTCTGATGTCTTCGGCTTCGTTCATTTTCTGTCGAATCTCTTTCTCTGTGTAATTTTCTTCCCTCTTTTAAAAATCGTATACATATATATATATATATATACATATTCGAATTGTGCATGACCAAACGCACACACACCCACACTCACCCCCCCCCCCCACACACACACACACTTGTGGATTTATAAATTTAAATCTGCATCTCTGCATTGGTAATTTTCCTTGCTCTCGCATCTCCTCCTATTAATCGCAGTCGCACTTATTTCTGTGGGTGCCTGTATGTGTGCGTCTGGCCAATTCTTTGAGTATGTGAGGAGAGTGAAACGAAGCGAAACAAGAAGAAATCGTAGACACCACCCACAAACGCTCGGATCCGCAAGACAGTCGCCACATCGGAACCGAAAGATCAGTCAACGAACAAAACAGCAACAACAAAGAGAACACTCCAGGCTAGTGTACAACGATATTGGGGCTCGCGCGTGTGTGTGTGTGTGTGTGTGTGTCTGAAAGAGACTGTGTGTGTGGGGGGGAGGAGGATAGCGTGCACAGTATCCAAGAGAAATTGATTGAGTTTCCTTTCTTTTTTTTTTCTGTCTTGTGGGTTCCCTATCCTATCCTCTCAACCCCCCTCCCCCTCCCCCCCCCTCCCCCCAGGGGATTTCTTTTGAGGGTTTTGTTTCGGGCCCGATTCCCGTTTCTGTTCATTTGTCTCTCCGTCCTCTTTTTTCTCCCCCACCCACCCCTCCTTCAGCGCATCGCTGCTGCTCTGCCCCAGTTTTCTCCTTCACATTGTTTATTGGATTGCTGTGGTTCATCTAGTAGCGGTTCTCCTCTTCCCCTCTTTCCCCCCTCTCTTGCGTTTTTATTCCGCATTATCGGCCTCCTTTAGGCGACCAACGCTCTCTCTTCCCCGTTGCATAGTCTCTCTATATATCGTTCGTTTTCTCGATTGCATCTCAGGTCTCTCTGTGTCTCTCTCTCTCTCTGTGTAATTGATCTTGGCCCACAAAGGAAAACAAAAGATTGTACGTACGTTGTAACGCTGCTGCTGCTGCTGGTGCTGCTGGTGGTGGTGGGGAGGGAGAGGAGGAAAGGCAGGCAAAACACGATCAAAAATGGGCAATCGCATCTTTACCAGCGCTTCGCCTTTCTCCCTCGAGGATCTCGAGGCTTCGGCACATGCCTTATCGTTCCTTGACCTCATTCCTAGGGATGCCGCGAGTTTGACTGGCAGCCAGCAAAGTCTGGCATTTCGCAAGGAGATGATGAGGGTAGATTTTGAGCGGCAGTTCACTGATTACGATACATCGCTTCATGTTCTGCGCTGTACGCGTGATCGAAGCGGCACCCGCCATCGCATTGGTGCCATCCCGACGACTTCCAAAGCGCTGCCAGGCGGTGGTGAGCCGCAACTGACACCTGGACAGGGGTGGAACAGAAAGCCGGCAGACAAGTCTGGCTTATCATTAGTTGCTTCTGCAAAGACATGCGCCAGTGGGCCGGCTGGTGAGTTGCTGCACAGTCCCCACGAGTATAACGGCTCCCGTCAGAGGGGCTCGAACGGCATGTCGGGCAACGGGGACGCTACCGCGCCTCTTGCGATGGAACCGGTTTCGTCTTTGCCGAAGTCAAACGACGGCTCCATTTCTCAGCGCCACTCGAGCCGTCAGTCAGGGGCTGCGCCTGCATCGGTATCGCTTGAGATGCAACTATCGCCACGTTCGTGGCTATTCCGAGAGGTCTCGGTGCAGCCAGTTGATCTCACGCGCTGCATCGACTTGAAGGCGGCTGAGGTGTATATTCTCATTATTGTGCAGCGGGCTACAATGTCAGCGCCACCGTTGACGAGCACGTTACCTGCAAAGCCCTCCGCAGGCCTTGCAGGTACCCGGGCAGCGACTCAGTTGCCCTCTGTTCCCCCGGCCTATGATGGCGCGCGATCAGAGGCGAATAGTGCCTCAATGGGTGCCACTGCCAACCCTGAGTGGCCACGAGACATGCTGCAGCTCTTCACCCCTCGCGGTCTCTCAGCACCGTTCTCGAGCGACATGACGCGGCCGATTCTCGTCAAGGGGAACCACGGCTTAGGTGCCGGCTTCTGGGGGTCACCCTACTCAACACCGCGGACGAACGGGGCGACAAGTGGCCGCCCGACCCCGCGCAGCACTACTACTGCTGCTGCCGCCGCCGCCGCCACTGCGGCCACATCAGCCGCCACAGGAAGCGGGGGTGAGTCCAGTGGTATCTCGCACGCATCCCCGCGCTCCGCTTCCTCTCAGGCGACACCGCGTACCTCTGATTTTCAGTTTAGCGTGCACCTCCTCACGGGCAAGCAGGCGGACGCCATCACAGCTGCCGCTGGGCTGTTTACAGCCCGCGCAATTGAGAGGCTCTTCCTCGACTGCGCCGATTTCGATCGCCGGCTGTTTTACAATTTGAGCACAACCAAAATAGACGCCATCACTCGCGCCCGCACCACCAACACTACTCGCAACATCACCCCTGCTTGTCGTGGCAGTGGCGGCGATGTCGTGCATTCTGATGCCGAAAATCCGTCCACCAGCTCCCCGCAGTCGCCGAACGCGAGTGGCGGCGCCGTTGCTTCCTTGACAAGAATAGCGGGCAACACGAAGGGCCGGGGCTCGAGTGATTCCAACGGCGATATCAACCACCCGATTTCGTCTCTCCAGCATCTCAAGTCTGCACTGGAGGTATCGACAGAGCTGTGGCGGGAGCTGCTTGCCGTCACGCGCCCCGCCTCGGTTGCTGTGCCCGTGCTGCATTGTAACAAGCGCAGCAGCACCGCCGCTCCCCTCACCGCATCGCTGCCGAGCACTGGCTCTCACCCAGGGGCATTTGGCAGCAGCAACGACCACGCCACCAGCACGGTGGTGTCCCCTAATCTTGCTGAGTTGTACAGTCTAAACGCCGTTTTCCGCGTGCTGAACGGCGTTCGTGTGGGCACACCGCGGTGGATGCACTCTGGCGACGTGATCAGTCCGTTGAACTCGGCGCGTTACTCCGTGCCTGGCAGCGGATCCGCAGCGGTCACGGGCGGCTCGGGCACAGGTCCGGACCCCCTCGGAACGGGCAGCTGGCACTATGATCCTTTACCATCGTTGCGTCCATCGCGTCGCAACGTGCTTGGCGATGGCGCGGTCACCAGTGTGACTGCCACCTCTTCCATCGTGCCATCGATTCCTTCCTTGAACATTTCTAGCTGGTTACAGGGTCCCCAGCCCCTCGACCTCCATCGGGCGGCACCGGCCGCATCCACTGCCACCAGGTCCCCAGGCTCGGCGCATTCCATCAGAACTGGTTCCATGACTCTTCGCCTCGGAAGGCCCCCGCGACATGCCTGGGATCCAACTTCTTCGTCACCAGCAACGCCGCCGCCGCCGCCGCCGCCACCACCGACGCCAACACCTGCGTTAGGTACACCGTGTGGCCATCGCCGCGTTGTCAGCACCACTCCACTGGATCCCGTGGGTACTTCACCAACCCCGTCGACCTCAGCAGGCTCAGTTTTTAGCTTCCCGCTCAACACGCTCGGTCTCCCTTCATCGCACACTGCCAATGTGAACGCATGTCTGACGCTGCACAGTGCCTCTGTGAAGAAGAACACTACGCCTGCCTCGCCTTCGCCCCACTCAGCGCCACTGGCGCCACAACTGCAGTCCTTCTTGGACGCAGAGAAGGACGGGGAGGCAGCGGCGCAGCCCACCAGTGACATTCTCCCGGATCTAAAAATTTCCTTTCTCCCGTGCGTCAAAGAGAAGACTATGCAGGCGGGCAGTCGCCTTGCCGAGCGCCATTTGCCGCATACTTGGCATCAGCCCGATCACGCAGACAGCGGCGTCAGGGACATATCGGCGAGTTGCGACGGGGCACCGCCAGCACCAGAAAAACCACCGGCCGAGGAGGAGGAGGAGGACTACGACGAGGTGCAGACCCAACAGGAGCGCGCGCAGCGATTGAAGGCAGCACAACCGGAGGTGACGGAGATTTCGCCGCGTCTTTACGTTGGCGGTGAAGACGCCGCACGGGATCGAGCGCAGCTCCTCCGCAAAGGCATCACCCACGTGGTGAACACCGTAAGCTGGTGCCTCGATAGCTTCTACCCCGATCTCTTCCGGTATTTGAGGCTCAACCTGAGCGACGCCGCTGATGAGCCGATCTTTTCGCTTTTTCCCATCGTCAACGCCTTCATCGAAGACGCGCTGGAGAGGCATCAGGGCCGTGTGTTTGTGCACTGTCAGCAGGGTGTGTCTCGCTCGTGCACCTTCGTCATTGCCTACGTGATGTGGAAGCAGGGTCTGTGCTACGACCGTGCCTACGAGCTCGTGCGCGAGCGCCGCAGGGTGTGCAACCCAAACTTCGGCTTCATCATGAATCTGCGCCTCTGGGAGGCGCAGTTGTCCACCCCGATGCTAAATAGCGTGTTCGCCTACGCCCCCTACACTTCCTCATCACCGATGCCTTTTTCTTACCAGCTCACGGCGTACTTTGATTGTGCAACATCCTCCACCGTACCCGGGGCTATTGCGTCGCGTTCTTCGATTCCAATCTCCGTATCCCCGTCGTGCTCTGCGGCGGAACGGCAGGCGCCTGGCTTTCTCTCCCTACGCGACAAGGAGGCACACCAGCAGCTGCGCAGCGATGTCCTGACACGCGCCATCGACATGGGAGGGGAATCAGCGGCGCACCTCAACACGTTGTCTCTCGATCCGCGCCTGGGCTACCTGTTTTTGTTTGCGCCGGTTGGGCAAGCTGCAGACGACATAAATAGTCTCAGCAGCGGCTACGCCGACGCCCGGCGAAGTATGCCGAAGTCCCAACCGCGTCCACGCCTGTCTCGAGGCGCAGATGGCGATCTTGGCGAGAGCCCTGCTGATGAGAAAGACACAAATGTTGTGACTGGATGCGTCGTGATGGGCCCGGAGTGTCTGGGCAAGGCGTACAGTGAGCGAGCCCTCGCTGCCTGCCGTCGCATGTTACGCTTCAGCTTTTACCACGGCGAGGCGCGTACAAGTATCACCAATGCTGGGAAGGCGGTGCAATTCTGTCCGTTGCTGCAGGTGCGGCTGCTGCCAGCCGTATCGATGGCTTTGTTGCCGCGTTCTTCTTCGTTGTTTCCTCTCCCGTATGCTGCTATGTCACTGGAGTTGACGCAGCGGCTCCTGTCAAGGCATCTTGCAAGCCCTGTGCGTATCCAGTTTGCGCGGCAGTCGCAATGGGACGTCTTTTTCTCCAACTTGCGACTCGGCGCGATGCTCAGTGACTACATCGCCGAAGAGGAGCAGCTTGAGTCCAGCGAGGCGGTGCGACGGCATGCACGTGAAAAAGCCGCCAAGGCCAGCGGCGCGAGTAGAAGAACCAGAGCCGCGGCCGACCATCAGTCAACCTCGTCGGGGCCACCCACAATGCAGTCTGCAGCTCTTCTGCCTGTGAGCCCTGCTGCGCTGAGGTCGTCCTCATCACGCAGCGGGCGACAGACGCCTCGCACACCACGACAGCTGCATGTGTCGTTTCATGACAACAGCAGCTCCTTCCGACGGTCCGGCGAGAGCGAAAGGCCTGCGGGTAATGACACTGCGGGCATGGAGTCCATTGGTGTTCCCGTGTTGCAGTCCGGCGACTACGCTGTCACTGCGTCGGCGGCCGCTGCCGCGTCAAATCCAGTACTCACTACCAGTCGGTTCCCAAAGGCCTCTTTGCTGCCCATTGGTTCTTCCGTAACTGCGGCGGGACAGGGCTCGAAGACGGGCTCAGCCGGTACCCCTCTGCCGTTATCAGGCATTCCAAGCTTAGCTCTTGCGTCTGTCGCCGATGGTGGTGACAGAGACAAGAGCAGAAACGCAAGCGATGACCGTACACACGCAGCCGTGCGCATGACTGACGGGGAGAGTTTTGCCTACGTCTATCCGTTTACCGCGGCGACAAAAGTGGTGATTGCAGACTTGGACGACCTCGAGGAGGACCGGTGTTACGTGCTCGGCTTCCAGCAACGCACCGGCACTTCTCTCTACCTGTGGCGTGGTGCCGATGCAGCGGAGAGCTTGACCGATGTAGTACACGCGTTTGTGCAGCGTATGCTAGCCTCCAGCGAGCCAGAGGAGGGGTATGCCGCGGTGGTGGATTCACTAGAGGCTGGGAAGTGGACGAGCTGCAGTATCAAGTTGCCTGACGGCAGTGACATTGGCGTCGGCCCTACAGGTGTGGTCGGCAAGGCCAGTACTGCGACAGAGGTGCTCGCTGATGTGCATGTGTTGTATGTCGAGCAAGGCGACGAACCAAGGGAGTTCCTCACTCTCTTGTAAAAAAAAAGATGAGGGCAGAGGGGCGGGTAGGAGGGAGGGGAGGGGGAGGGAGCAGCAGCAGCAGCAGCGGCGGCGGCGGAGGGCGGGTTGGTTTGCCTTCCCCTCGCTAATCGGCGAGATGCGCGCGTGTTGGATGTGCGCGCGGCGGTAAGACGTTTTTTTTTTTGTGGCTGTCTTTCCGCTTTTTTTTTCCTCTCAAATTTTGTGGTGTCTGTTTTCTTCTTCGATCGACTTATCTAGCGAGGGAAGTAATATATATATATATATTTTATTATATGTGTGTGTCTGTGTGTGTCTGTGTGTGTGTGTGTGTGAGGGGGATGGGGAAGGGTATGGCTGCGGGCCTGTCTGTGTGCTTCTTTCCCTATGTTTCTCTCACGTGCACGCGCACCAACACAAAGAGTTGTCAGAAATTATGTGCGCCTCGACAAGAACGGGGTCTACAAAATCACGAGGCCTTAAAGGCGTACAGACAGCCGTATATATATATGTATATATACACGCATCCATATACATTGACACCGCGGGAGAGGGGTAGAAGGGGGGCGCATGTTTCCCCTTTGTTGCGAGAGTGGGTGTAGTCAGGTTTGTGCGTGTGTGTGTGTGTGTGCGCAACCGAACTGTTTTGTCATCTCCGGCTAGTGAACGGCTCCCGCTGACATTTGTTCGGGGCGCTTATCCTGCACTCCCCCCCTTCCATCCCCTCCCCCCCCCTCTCCAATCCTCTTCCACCGCTTCTCTGGCGATCGTTTGTTTTGTTTTCTTCACCCGCCTTGTGATTGTATTACGTTCTCTCTCCCCTCCTTTGTCTCGCTTGTGCACATCATTGCACCTGTTCATCAATGGACATCAAAGACGGTGCACCCCCACCACCGCCTCCCTCCCCTCCCCTCCCCTCCCTCCTCGCCCCCTCGATGCTCCGACTTAGTGTGGCGTTATGGAAACGGCGTGCCGCTGGTATCGTGGGGCTGCCCAATGTGGGCAAGTCGACCCTCTTCAACGCCCTGACATGCAGTCAAATGGCAAAAACGGGCAACTTCCCCTTCTGTACGATTGATGCGAACACGTCGAGGGTGTCGGTGGCCGACCCGCGACTGCGTCATCTTGCCAAGTTTACGGGAGCCGATAAAATTGTGGACGTCGAGGTAGACTTGACCGATGTGGCAGGGCTGATCGCTGGGGCCTCGAAGGGGGCCGGGCTTGGCAACAAGTTTCTGGCTGACATCCGAAATTGCTCCGTGCTGCTGCACACAGTACGCTGCTTTGAGAGTGCCAAGGAAGGCTTTGACACTCCACAGCCGCTGGAGGACATACACGTCATCCTGAGCGAGCTCATGTTGGCTGACCTGGAGGTGGTGGAGAGACGGATACACAAAGTGCACAAGACGAAGAGGGCGCAGGACGTTGAGAACGGTTTCTTGAAGCGCCTTCGGCAGTGGCTAGAGGAGGGAAAGCCAGCAGCGGACATGGCTTTGGATGCAAGATTGACCCTAGCGGAGAAAAACTTTCTGCAGAGCTACGACTTGCTCTCGAACAAACCCATGATGTTTGTTCTGAATGTTGACGAGCGTAGTGTGGAGGACGGGAACGCTTTCTCAGGTGAGGTGGAGGCCGTCTTCGGGGCTGCGCGAACCTGCCGTGTGTCGGCCGCCATCGAGGAACAGACGGCGCAGCTAGCGTCGGCCGAGGAGCGGCAAATGTTTCTGGAAGAGTACGGCATTGCTGAGCCGCGTGGCACGGTGCTGATGAGGCAGGTGTACGCACTGCTCAAGCTGCAGTCCTTTTTCACCGTCGGACCGAAGATGGCGCATGGCTGGGCAGTGATGCAGGGTTCGACCGCGCGGCAGGCGGCTGGTGAGATCCATTCCGATTTCGAGAAGAACTTTTCAAGTGCAAAGGTGATGGCGTGGGACACGTTTTGCCAACGACCCAATCTGGAGTCTGCTGAGATGCAGATGCAGATGGTGAATGACAAGTACGTGATGCAGGATGGTGATGTGTTTATTGTGCAGCACAACACGCAGTCTCAGTAGCGGTGATGAATCGCACTTGTGGGCAGGGGTCCGTGTATGTGTAAGGGGCGAGAAGAGGGGGAGGGGGAGGGGGAGGGGAGGGGGAAGAGGGGGAGTGTGAGAGAGGAGCGGGGGCGAGGCAGGATTGCAGGACCTCCGCGTCGCTCTTCTCATAGCCCCTTGTATTGTCCCATGGCGCATACAGGCGGGACGCACATGATCACCGAGGCCACATGAATCTATCCCCGCCTTCTCCCAGTGTCTTTGTTTCACGCAGCACCACCATTCCCGCCAAACCTCGAAAGGGAAGGGAGGGGGGAGGGCTGTGGGGTGGGTGGGGGCTCCTCTCTTGCATGTTTGATGTGAGGACAGTTGTTCACAGAGAAAATTCCCCTTATAACACAACAACACCGCACAGTACCACACCACACACAAGAGAAGCAAACAACACAGAGTTGGGCGCGTGAGAGCAAAACATTTGACGACATGCACGTCAATCTCCTCCCATGCTGATGCATATCGAGGGGCCACAGACTTCCAGATGAACCCCCCCCCCCTATGATACACACAGCGCCACACATATTTCCGAAGCCTTATACCGGAGGGAAGTGGTGTTTAAGTGGCCAAGGTGGAGCTGCTGTAACTGTCTGCGTGCATGCGTGCGTGCCGTAGCTGATGAGGTTTTTTTTTCCTTTCGCCGTCAGCCTGACCCGCTGCCTCTCCCCTCCTTTCTCTTGTGCAGCACTTATGTGTTGCCGTCAGCGGCGGCCTCTCCCATCCCCCCCTCCCCTTTTTTTTTGGCGTCTTGGTGCCTCACTTTTTCTCGGAGCTTCAAGAATCATCGAAGTTTACAAGTGCCACGTTCGGAATACACGATCACTCATACGCACACGCACAGGTACGTGAACCACGATAGCCTCGAACGTACCACACGAGCGTGAAGGGAGGTGGTGGTGGTGGTGAGAGGGGCTCCCCGTGTCATTGTGGTGCTGCTTTTACTTTGGCTTCTTTTTTTTTGTTTGATATATTGCTGTTTAATCACCACACACCCACACCCACCCACACCCCCCCACACACACACACACACACGCGTGCACACGACACAAAGCTGTAACAAAATCGCACGGAACGGGTTAAAGGGAACCAGCTTCTACGGAAGGATACACACGCACACACACACATAAAGGCTGCAAAAAAAAAAACTAAGCTCAACGGGCGGTGGCGGCGGCGACGAGGGGCAAGTGGGCACCAGATCAGACCAGACAACGAGGGACAGCCGTCCAAGCAAAAGAAAAAGGAACTTACCTGTTCATATATACATTATATATATATATATTAAGCGCACACATTGCACATGTGGGTCAACGACTTTAACCAGACTGGTGTGCCCCAGGAGTCTTCGCTCCTCCGAAACGAGGGGTTAACCTCCTCGCACGGAGCGCGCACTTCGTTTTCTTCTTCCTCGTACGTTGCCCAACCCGCACGCCCACTGCCAGCAGGCGTTCTCTCTGCCGATCTTGCGCGACCGATCAGTGTGCGGGAACTGGCGCAGTCGCGCGCGCTTGCGGTTCCGCCGCTGCCGCCATCAGCAACAGCAGCAGCAGCAGCAGCAGTATCGACACCACGGCCCAACGACGCTATTGCCACCACGGCAGGCTTTGCAGGCTTCGGGATACCGACGTCATGTGCTGTTTATGCGGCAACCAGTGGTGTGCCCATGTCGCAGCGGTGCCCCACTCGCACCGGCGTCAGTGACTCGATGTCGCTTGCTTACCGCAACATTGACCGCCTCAGCGGCGATGATCTCTACAAGTACGCTTCCCACCTTCAGGACGCATCGAGGCAGTATAGCACACACCTTCAAGAGGCGTACGCAAAGCGCGACCAGTACCGTAGCGAGGTTGCCCACCTGAAGCAAGAGCTTCAAAGCAGGTACCTGCAGATTGATGGGCTTCGACGTGAGCAGGAGAGGACGAGCGAGGCGTTGCTGAGGGTAAAGGAGGACAATACACAACTCCGTGAGCAACTCGCTGAGGCCGAGGGCCGGGCCCGCAACATACAGGCGAAGATGTCCCTGTTGAGCGGGAAGGACCCCTCCCTTGCTGTCCATTTCTATCAATCTCAGCTGGCTCTCAAGGATGCGCAGCTTCGTGAACTGCAACAGGAGTACGAGAGAGCATCTGCAGCATTTTCGCAGCGCCGCAGCACCAGCGCCACCGGAGCTGCGTCTGCCCGGCCATCCATCAACATACCCAGTGAGGGTGCAGCAGCGCCTGAGTCCTTGCCGTCGCGGGGTCCACTGAACACGGGCGACGTACAAGATGGGGATGAGGCGGCGTCTGTGGAGCTGCGCGCCAAGCTTGAGGAGCTCCAGCGCCTCAACACGTCTCTTAGCCAGCGTCTCGACGAGGAGCGCGCAGCTCATGAATCGGCGCTGGCTGAGCATACAAAAGCTAGCGCTACTGCCGCCGCCGATCTTACAGGTCTGCACGACACGATTGCCCAGCTGCGGCAGCAGTGCACAGAGTTGCGTACCTCAGAAGACAAGCTAGTTGCCGCTCTCACCCAGCGCGCGCCGATGTCAAAGTCGGACTATGCTGCACTTCAAGCCTCTTACAGTGACCTCACCGCTGATTTGGCCAAGGCAGAGGCTCGAATAGCCGAGTTGCAGGAGAAAGAGCGGCGGGAGTCTCAAATCGCGCAGCAGTCGCAGGAGGAGCTTCACAATTCTCTCGCCGCTGCAATAGAAGAGCGACAGACCGTCCAGGCCCGCAATGAACAGATGCAGTCCCTTGTCCATCACCTGCAAAGGGAGTTGGAGCTGGCAGAACAGGCAAACCAGCTGCGTCAGAAGCAGCTCGATGCGGCGGTCAGTGGCAACAAGGGGCTGGCTGACAACCTTCGCATCGCACAGGAACAGCTACTCAGCGAGGCCTCGGAGATGGAGCATCTCCGCAACGTGCGCGACAACCTAGAGGAGCAGCTAAATGAGCTCCGAAACCGCATTGATGACCTTGAGCGTGAGGATCCGCCGCAGCAGCAGCAGCAGCAGCAGCAGCCAGAGCAACATCAAGACACTGGAGTGGGTGCGGCTCTGGGGCCCACAGCATCCTCACCCGGTGATAGCAAGGCAACCTCAGATATGTGTGCATTGGAAAATGAGGTCGCCACTCTTCTTTCCCAGCGTGACGCTCTCGTCCGGGACCGAGACGACGTCATCGTTGAGTTACGCCAACTGCAAGAGCAGCGGCTTGCTTTTCTTAAATCACCACAGCCACCAGTGGAAGAGGAGGAGGCGGTGCGGCAACCGAATAGTTGGTCAGCGACCAAAATACCCATAGATCTCCGTGAAAATGATGACGACGACGACGAGGGAGGATCCAGACCAAAAGAGAACTTCGCGGAACTCGAGGAAGCGCGCCAATGCATTGAGCACATGAATGCGACTATGGCATCAATGCAGTCCGAGCACAACCGTGTGGAGGCCGACCTTAGGACTCAGATAATCACACTTGAAGCTGAGCTGGAGTCGCAGTCTCGCGCGCTGGCCGAGGCTAAGGCCACCAGCACCGCGCAGCAGGCGCACCTGGAGGAGATCATGAAGGCTTTGGGGGACGAGCTCGTCGCAACTCAGGCCCAGGAAAAGGAGCTGCGGTTGTCCGAGGAGCGACACCGCGAGCTGTGTGTGGAGCGACAGCGCGCCGTGGAGCAGCTGCAAGCGCACGTGGCGGAGCTAGAGAAGGCTGCGCGGGACGCGGAGAGCCAGCACGCCACGCCAGTGCCAACGCCCGCCCAGACCGCTGCTGCCGAGTCTGAACTGAGCGTAATGAACGCGGCGCTGGAGTCGCTTGCGGATCAGCTGGAGGATGCGCGGCAGCAGGTCGAACAGCTGTCGGCAGAGCATGCGCGCACGACGGAGGAGCTGGCGCGCGCGACACGCACTGTTGCAGATCTGGAGGCGCGCGCTGCAGAGGCGGAGAGCAGGCACGAGGCGACGCACGCTGCGGCGGAGGGCACTGCAGCAGAGCTGACGGCACGCGTGACGACACTGGCTGCAGAGAACGCGGAGCTGAGGGAGAGGCTGTCGACGTCGCGTGCTGCCGTGACGACGTTCGCGTCGCATCAGACGGACGTGGAGGGTGCTGTTGCGTCGCTTGAGGAGCGGTGCGCGTCAGAGGCCCAGCGCCGTGAGGCTGCGGAGGCGGAGGTGCTGGCGCTGCGGGCGGCACTCGATGTGGCCAACACAGCTGCATCCAGGAGCGCCGAGCAACTCGCTAGCCTCGAAGCTGCTCGCCAAGTGATTGCCGACATGCAGGTGGAGCGCGATCGCGTCGAAGCTGAGCTGGAGTCGCAGTCTCGCGCGCTGGCCGAGGCTAAGGCCACCAGCACCGCGCAGCAGGCGCACCTGGAGGAGGTCATGAAGGCTTTGGGGGACGAGCTCGTCGCAACTCAGGCCCAGGAAAAGGAGCTGCGGTTGTCCGAGGAGCGACACCGCGAGCTGTGTGTGGAGCGACAGCGCGCCGTGGAGCAGCTGCAAGCGCACGTGGCGGAGCTAGAGAAGGCTGCGCGGGACGCGGAGAGCCAGCACGCCACGCCAGTGCCAACGCCCGCCCAGACCGCTGCTGCCGAGTCTGAACTGAGCGTAATGAACGCGGCGCTGGAGTCGCTTGCGGATCAGCTGGAGGATGCGCGGCAGCAGGTCGAACAGCTGTCGGCAGAGCATGCGCGCACGACGGAGGAGCTGGCGCGCGCGACACGCACTGTTGCAGATCTGGAGGCGCGCGCTGCAGAGGCGGAGAGCAGGCACGAGGCGACGCACGCTGCGGCGGAGGGCACTGCAGCAGAGCTGACGGCACGCGTGACGACACTGGCTGCAGAGAACGCGGAGCTGAGGGAGAGGCTGTCGACGTCGCGTGCTGCCGTGACGACGTTCGCGTCGCATCAGACGGACGTGGAGGGTGCTGTTGCGTCGCTTGAGGAGCGGTGCGCGTCAGAGGCCCAGCGCCGTGAGGCTGCGGAGGCGGAGGTGCTGGCGCTGCGGGCGGCACTCGATGTGGCCAACACAGCTGCATCCAGGAGCGCCGAGCAACTCGCTAGCCTCGAAGCTGCTCGCCAAGTGATTGCCGACATGCAGGTGGAGCGCGATCGCGTCGAAGCTGAGCTGGAGTCGCAGTCTCGCGCGCTGGCCGAGGCTAAGGCCACCAGCACCGCGCAGCAGGCGCACCTGGAGGAGGTCATGAAGGCTTTGGGGGACGAGCTCGTCGCAACTCAGGCCCAGGAAAAGGAGCTGCGGTTGTCCGAGGAGCGACACCGCGAGCTGTGTGTGGAGCGACAGCGCGCCGTGGAGCAGCTGCAAGCGCACGTGGCGGAGCTAGAGAAGGCTGCGCGGGACGCGGAGAGCCAGCACGCCACGCCAGTGCCAACGCCCGCCCAGACCGCTGCTGCCGAGTCTGAACTGAGCGTAATGAACGCGGCGCTGGAGTCGCTTGCGGATCAGCTGGAGGATGCGCGGCAGCAGGTCGAACAGCTGTCGGCAGAGCATGCGCGCACGACGGAGGAGCTGGCGCGCGCGACACGCACTGTTGCAGATCTGGAGGCGCGCGCTGCAGAGGCGGAGAGCAGGCACGAGGCGACGCACGCTGCGGCGGAGGGCACTGCAGCAGAGCTGACGGCACGCGTGACGACACTGGCTGCAGAGAACGCGGAGCTGAGGGAGAAGCTGTCGACGTCGCGTGCTGCCGTGACGACGTTCGCGTCGCATCAGACGGACGTGGAGGGTGCTGTTGCGTCGCTTGAGGAGCGGTGCGCGTCAGAGGCCCAGCGCCGTGAGGCTGCGGAGGCGGAGGTGCTGGCGCTGCGGGCGGCACTCGATGTGGCCAACACAGCTGCATCCAGGAGCGCCGAGCAACTCGCTAGCCTCGAAGCTGCTCGCCAAGTGATTGCCGACATGCAGGTGGAGCGCGATCGCGTCGAAGCTGAGCTGGAGTCGCAGTCTCGCGCGCTGGCCGAGGCTAAGGCCACCAGCACCGCGCAGCAGGCGCACCTGGAGGAGGTCATGAAGGCTTTGGGGGACGAGCTCGTCGCAACTCAGGCCCAGGAAAAGGAGCTGCGGTTGTCCGAGGAGCGACACCGCGAGCTGTGTGTGGAGCGACAGCGCGCCGTGGAGCAGCTGCAAGCGCACGTGGCGGAGCTAGAGAAGGCTGCGCGGGACGCGGAGAGCCAGCACGCCACGCCAGTGCCAACGCCCGCCCAGACCGCTGCTGCCGAGTCTGAACTGAGCGTAATGAACGCGGCGCTGGAGTCGCTTGCGGATCAGCTGGAGGATGCGCGGCAGCAGGTCGAACAGCTGTCGGCAGAGCATGCGCGCACGACGGAGGAGCTGGCGCGCGCGACACGCACTGTTGCAGATCTGGAGGCGCGCGCTGCAGAGGCGGAGAGCAGGCACGAGGCGACGCACGCTGCGGCGGAGGGCACTGCAGCAGAGCTGACGGCACGCGTGACGACACTGGCTGCAGAGAACGCGGAGCTGAGGGAGAAGCTGGCGACTTCGCGTGCTGCCGTGACGACGTTCGCGTCGCATCAGACGGACGTGGAGGGTGCTGTTGCGTCGCTTGAGGAGCGGTGCGCGTCAGAGGCCCAGCGCCGTGAGGCTGCGGAGGCGGAGGTGCTGGCGCTGCGGGCGGCACTCGATGTGGCCAACACAGCTGCATCCAGGAGCGCCGAGCAACTCGCTAGCCTCGAAGCTGCTCGCCAAGTGATTGCCGACATGCAGGTGGAGCGCGATCGCGTCGAAGCTGAGCTGGAGTCGCAGTCTCGCGCGCTGGCCGAGGCTAAGGCCACCAGCACCGCGCAGCAGGCGCACCTGGAGGAGGTCATGAAGGCTTTGGGGGACGAGCTCGTCGCAACTCAGGCCCAGGAAAAGGAGCTGCGGTTGTCCGAGGAGCGACACCGCGAGCTGTGTGTGGAGCGACAGCGCGCCGTGGAGCAGCTGCAAGCGCACGTGGCGGAGCTAGAGAAGGCTGCGCGGGACGCGGAGAGCCAGCACGCCACGCCAGCGCCAACGCCCGCCCAGACCGCTGCTGCCGAGTCTGAACTGAGCGTAATGAACGCGGCGCTGGAGTCGCTTGCGGATCAGCTGGAGGATGCGCGGCAGCAGGTCGAACAGCTGTCGGCAGAGCATGCGCGCACGACGGAGGAGCTGGCGCGCGCGACACGCACTGTTGCAGATCTGGAGGCGCGCGCTGCAGAGGCGGAGAGCAGGCACGAGGCGACGCACGCTGCGGCGGAGGGCACTGCAGCAGAGCTGACGGCACGCGTGACGACACTGGCTGCAGAGAACGCGGAGCTGAGGGAGAAGCTGGCGACTTCGCGTGCTGCCGTGACGACGTTCGCGTCGCATCAGACGGACGTGGAGGGTGCTGTTGCGTCGCTTGAGGAGCGGTGCGCGTCAGAGGCCCAGCGCCGTGAGGCTGCGGAGGCGGAGGTGCTGGCGCTGCGGGCGGCACTTGACCGTAGTGCCGCAGAGTTATTAGAGCTGTTGCAACGGAGTGAAGATGTGCAGGTGGCGTTGACACAGGCGGTTGACCGTTTAACAAAGGAGGAGGTACTCGTGGAAGAGTTGAACAGCGATGCAGCGCTGCATAGTGCAGAGAGGGCGGCACTGGCGGACGAGATGACGAAGCTGCAGAACTCGCTAGAGCGTGCGCTGCTTGACAAGGAAGAGGTGTTGGCCCAACTTCTAGCGACACAGAAAGATCTGGATTGTGCGGCGGCAGGACTAGATGCGCAGTATGAGGAAGAGGAGCGACTCCGTGTTGTGCTAGAGGCAACCACCTCTGCTTTTTCCGCCCAGACTATGCAGGTCCGTCTGGCCATGGCGCATGTTGTGGACATGTCGAAGGCGTTTTGTGGTGCGGTCGAGGCGGCGGCACAGGGAGCGGTTTCGCCGAGTGAAGATGGCGAGTCTGTCAAAAAAGACGCGGCAACACCCCACTGCGACGCGCTGGCACGAACGAAGGGCCGACAGTGCATGGCAGCGAGAATCGAGAAGGTGCTGTCGCCGTGGGGTCGAGCGCTGGACTGGGTTGCCACTATGGAGCAGCGCCTTGAGGCCCTGGAGAGGGGTACGACTACAAGCGACACCAGTGACGCAGATAGCCGGCCTTTGAGTCGCCGCGCGCGCCGACAGAGTCGTGGGATGGCAGTAGAGGACGAAGATGTTACGGAGGTGGGCGGCTCTGCACAGGTGTTGAGTGCATCGTTTATGCAGCGCGCGGTGCCTAGAAGTCGCGCGGAGGCAGCCTTCGCACGGCTCATTGACGAACAGGTGTTTGCCACCAGCACTATCGCAGATCTTCGTGGCGCTTTGGCGGATAAGAATGTGGAGTTGAGTAACCTACGCTCCGCCATGAATACATTGGCAAGCGACGCGATCGCTGAGCGAGACCGCGCGGATAGCTTGTCTGCCGCTATCGATGACGCGACGGAGAAGCTTGCGTTAGCCCAGGCCGAGTTTGAGGAGCAGCTAAGGCAGAGGATGGCGGCTACTACAGCAGAAGTCGTGGAAGCACGACGTTCTGAAGCGCGTGCGGCAGCTGCGCAGCTTTCTGCGGAGCAGCAGCTGGCTGTGGTCGAGGATGACCTGAAGGAACAGCAAGCGTTGGTGCGCACGCTCCTGGAGGAGAACCGTAGACTTGCCCGCGACGTGGACCGGCTGCGGCGGTCCTCGCGTTCGCTGGAGGTCGGCTTGCGTGGCCTCAGTGAGGTAACCGGATCCGTGACACCAGCCTCATTATCCCCAGCAGCAGCGGTCTCTCCCGGGGTAGCAGCGCGGCGCTTCACAAGGTCAGCCTCTATCACAGAGGCCGTCGAGCAAGCCCAGGTTTTGCAGGTTTCTAGCTTGCAGGCAGACCTCACGCGCACTCGCCAGCAGGCACGTGAGCTCAAGGGGCGAGAGGCGACGCTCCAGTTGTCTTGCGCGGCCCTGGAGCAGGAAATCACTGCACTGCGTCCGAAGGCTATGGACGCTGAACAACTACGCGAAGATTTGGCCGCTCTGCGTGCCGACTATGCGGAGCTGGAGCAGCGCCATGATCAACTGGAGCGCATGACAACTGCCGCGGGTGGCGGCACGATGCAGGAGCTAAAGCAGCTTCGCCAGCAGCTTAGAGTGCGGGAGGCCGAGTTAGAGGAGCAGAAGGCTCGATCACGGGATCTTATGCTAAGCAAAGCTGCCCCAGAGCTTGAGGCGGTGCGGCGGCAGGAGGCACTGCGGGAGAGCCTCAGTGACATCACGACACACCTGATTGCCACGCAGGCCCAGTACGGAGTTAGCTCAGAGGACACCGGCGTTACTCGCAGCCGTTGCGGTAGTCTCGCCGTTTCTCGCAGGGGATCCGGTCCCCTGATTTCACCTGCGTCGGGTCCGTCGGCGACAGATGTGCTGACCGACCGCATGAAGTACTTGCAAGCCCTTGTACACGACCGCGAAGTGGAGCTCGAGAGGGCGCAGGCTGCGCAGCTCGAATCCAGGGCGGTCATGGACACGCTCAAGGACCAGTTGGTCGCCAAAGCGGCAGCTTTGGAGCGTGCTGAGGGCCTTGTCGCCAAGTATGCCGACACTATCAATACACTCACGACCACCGCCATGCTTGAGAGCGGGGCCCGCGGTGGACACCTCACCACAGCCCCACCGCTGTGCAACAAGGCAGACGCGCTGAACAACCCAGTCTCATCATCGGCTGCGCCGCCGGTGAACCAGCTGGCACCACGAACATGCGCCGCTGTCAACAATGAGACGCACACCACTATTGCATTGACCTCACCGGCACCGCTCATGCCGTTGTTCGGCGAGGTTGTGGAGGGCCATAGAAATAGCGGCACAAGTCATTCCGCAGGCACCACAGGCTCCTCGACTGATATAGCGCCGCTTACAGCGAATTCTCAGCGAGCTGAGGCTAGCGATGACCAGATGAGCGCACGAGGTCGCCATGTGCGTCGTTCGTCGTCGTCGACCAAATCGGCGGCGTCAACGTTGTCATCACACAGTGGCTCTGCGCGCAAGCTCTCCACTCGTGGTACTCGAGGACGAAAACGAACTCGGACTTGACACCACTTCCTAGAAGCGCCCACACACCACTTGCGAAGGGCCCCACGTTGGTGGAGCTTTGTGTGTGTGTGTATTGGAGGGGAGGGGGGGGGGGATGATGCGCTTCATTTCTCTCGCACTTTCCCCGCACGTGCTTTTTCCTTGGCCTCCATGATATGCGAGTACGCTGCTTCAAGTCTCCCGTTTTTTTTTGGTTTTGCCTCTTTGTTTGCCATTGGTTTTGCATGCATGCCAGAGAAGTCTTGACCAGGAGCTATCAACACCCCGCACCCGCGCTCCTGTACAGAGAGCGGTCTCTCTTTTTTTTTTCTTCGCCACCGCTCCTTTCCTTTCATTTTTTTCTTCACTAATTATCGCCGGTTGGGTTTTGAGTTGTTGAGAAATTTTTTTTTAAATCTTTACATTATCTGTGTTCATGTGCCACTCTGCGTTTGTGTGTTTGTGTGTCGTCTTTTTTTTTCCCCCTCTCCCCCTCCCTCGTCAGATTTTTGTTCACTACGATGGTGTCAGGCCATGCGCGATTCACATCAAGGCTGTCTTCTCGCAATACCAAATGACATTTTTACAAACCATTGCCCCCCCCCCCCTCGCCCCCCTTCTTCCCTTCCCGGCAGAACAAAAGCCATGGAAGTCTGCGTCACATTGATCCTTTCCGAAGCTATAAACCTCATCTCTCTACCGACGAGGAGGGACCCAACACATTGCGTCTCTTCGCGCGCGGGGGGGGGGGTCCACTACGCGCCGGTTCAGCCACTCTTCTCCCCATCTCACTCGATAGTCAGAAGGCACGCGTTCAAAATGGAATGGGGCACCCCTTTTTTTTTTGCGACGCTTTCTTCGCAGGGCATTCGGCTCCGTTCTACAGACTTTCCTTCTCTCGACCCGCTCACCGCCACTTGATTTCACCACTCCCCCTCTCCATTTCCACACCATCTTCGCTATCCAACCGCTTTCCTGTCGCATATCGACCGCAGAGTCTCTATACGCCTTGGATTCTCCTTCCTCCCCCCGCCCCTCGATAGATTCCTTCTATGAATAACACACATTCATGAGAATTGTATCTATCTATATAGTATCTATTTTTTTTTTGTGATATCACACACAGTCAAACCAAAAAAAAAACTGCAACCATTACACAAACAACAAACTTCACACGAAATCAAAACGCGAAGCACCACGACCACCACGACCACAATAAAGAGTGTATACTAACATATTGGCCGGCAAACGTACAAACAATACTCTCTCATCAAAACACCTCATCAAATTCTCCTCCCCCCTCCCCCCCCCCCTTTCACTGCGTCGACCATGGCCCCGATCATCCACCGCAATCTCACTGTCCCCGAGTTGGTGCAGTGGGCGCTGAAGATTGAGAAGGACACGAAACTGAGCGCGCGCGGCGCGCTGTGCGTGCTGTCGTACGCGAAGACCGGCCGTTCGCCGCGCGACAAGCGTGTGGTGGACACGGAGGACGTGCGCGAGAACGTGGACTGGGGTAATGTAAACATCAAGCTGAGCGAGGAGTCGTTTGCGAAAGCAAAGAAGCGTGCGCTTGACTTTCTGAACTCGCGCAAACACTTGTTCGTCGTGGACTGCTTTGCCGGGCACGACGAGCGCTACCGTCTGAAGGTGCGCGTGCTGACGACACGGCCGTACCATGCGCTTTTTATGCACAACATGCTGATCCGCCCGACGCCGCAGGAGCTGGCGAACTTCGGCGAGCCGGAGTACACAATCTACAACGCTGGCGAATGCCAGGCGGACCCGACTGTGCCCGGGATTACGTCGACAACGTCCGTGTCGCTGAACTTCAAGACTCGCGAGGAGGTGATCCTCGGCACGGAGTACGCTGGTGAGATGAAGAAGGGCATTTTGACAGTGATGTTCGAGCTGATGCCGCGCCAGGACCACCTCTGTATGCACGCCTCGGCGAACGTTGGCAAGAAGGGCGACGTGACTGTGTTCTTCGGGCTGAGCGGGACAGGCAAGACGACGCTGTCCGCGGACCCGAACCGGATGCTGATCGGTGACGACGAGCACGTGTGGACGGACCGCGGTGTGTTCAACATTGAGGGCGGCTGCTACGCCAAGGCGATTGGGCTGAACCCCAAGACGGAGGAAGAGATCTACAACGCCGTGAAGTTCGGCGCAGTGGCGGAGAACTGCACGCTGGACATGAAGACGCACGAGATCGACTTCAACGACGAGTCGATCTGCAAGAACACGCGCGTTGCGTACCCACTGGAGCACATTCCCGGTGCGCTGACGCACGCGGTTGCGGGACACCCGAACCACGTGATCTTTTTGACGAACGACGCGTTCGGCGTGATGCCGCCGGTTGCGCGGCTGACGCCGGAGCAGGCCATGTTCTGGTTCATCATGGGGTACACGGCGAACGTGCCTGGCGTGGAGGCGGGCAGCCAGCCGGTGGCGAAGCCGATCTTCTCGTCGTGCTTCGGCGGTCCGTTTCTCGTGCGCCACGCGACGTTCTACGGCGAGCAGCTGGCGAAGAAGATGAAGGAGCACAATGCCCGCGTGTGGCTGCTGAACACCGGCTACGCTGGTGGCCGCGCAGACCGCGGCGCGAAGCGGATGCCTTTGAAGGTGACGCGCGCCGTGATCAACGCGATTCACGACGGCAGTCTGGAGAGGGAGGAGTACAGCGTGTACCCCGGCTGGGGCTTACAGATCCCGAAGAAGTGCGCGCAGGTGCCTGCGCACCTGCTGGACCCCCGCAAGGCGTGGAGGGACGTGAAGGTGTTCAACGAGACGACGAAGGAGCTGGTTGCGATGTTCCAAGACAGCTTCCAGAAGCGCTTTGCATCCAAGGCGAGCGACGCGCTGAAGTCCGCTGTGCCGAAGTACGTGGAGACTTCCCACGTGTAGGCGAGAGTGCTGGGCACACGCGCGTTTTGTGAGATGTGCGTGTGGGGGCAATGCTGGGCTTGCGCAACTCAGCGGGAAGGAAGCTTTGTGTGTGTGTGTGGGCGGTGCGGTGCGGGGCGGAGGGGGGGAGGTTCCGAGAAAGAGGTGCGCATTTGAATTGTTCTTCACAGCGGCTCTGACGGTCCGCTGGGGACCCGGGTAACCTCTTCGATGTCGTCTTCGCATCGTGATTGGAGAGAAACACGAGCGGAGTTGGGCATCGTTTTGTGGATGATGTGAAGCTTACCGTTTAGGGGTGAGCCGATGTCGGTGTGTACGTGGACAGTCGCCTTGTTGTTTGGATGCATTGCTGTTTTCGTTGTTGTATGCATGCTCCTCGGTCTGCCGGTAGTGCGGATGACCTTCAGTGTGTCTTTCCGTCTTCCCTTTTTTTTTTTCAACTTGTCGTCATTCTGTCAAGGTGGCCTGTTTTTTTTTTTTATTATACACGAAAAGGGCTTGTCTTCAGGGTGATCTGACGTTCTAGTTGTTCAATACAGACGGCTCCCGAAGCCCTGTAGGGACGCACACATCCGTTATGTGCAGCTCTTTTTTTTTTTTTAGTCTCCGGCGTCAATAGCTGAATCCTGTGTACGCTCGGATATATGTATAGATACGTAGTTTTGTGCTTTGCGCTGCGTCCTATAGTAGTCTACCCCCCCCCCCTTCCCCCCTCACCTCCCTTTTCCGGAACCCCTGCTTCCCCCCTCCCCTCACGTGTTGAACTGTTTGCACACGCCTTCAACTGCATTATTTGCCATGTTGCCCATTTGACCCTCCTTCTCCCCCCCCCCCACACACACACACGGATGCCGTGAGGACCTTACTTCACTCCCTCCTGCCCTCAGTTGTGCTTGCGTTGTCCAGGCGTCTTGAGTGGAAGTATGCGTGGTTGGTGATCGGGGGTTGGAACACAGAGAGAGCCCAACGAACATGAGATGTATACGCTAATCCACAAAAAAGAAAGAAAGACACCCCCAATACACACATATACATACAAACATTGGGGTTCTCCCTCTTCACAACCTTCAGCTGGCGTGGAGCGAACACATATTGAAAGACAAAACACACGAGGTGACTTAAAGTACAGCGACGAACCCCACCCACCCACCCAGGTTCCGCTTCCTTCACTCCAAGAAGGGAAGGCGTTCGTTACGCTGCTTTGCTTCTCTTTTTTGCCCTGTTTTGTGCTCGTTGTCTTTTCTATTTTCTCTGCTCGTACCTGTGCAGACATGCGTTCCCGAGAACCACACTGAATACTCCTGCCTCGCTGTGTTTCATATTGTCCAGCATCGCGTTTTTTCCTTTGTTTTCTCTTTGTCTCCCCTCTCCCTCTCTCCCCCTCTCCCCCTCTCGTGTCTGTGTATATCTATGCGCGTGCGTGTGTGTGTGTGTATGTGTGTGTCTCACAACCGCACATCCGGACTTCACACACACACACACACACACGCACACCACACTGACACACACAAAAAAAAACGTTTTTATATTTTCTTTCTGCCCTACCCCTTCCCGTATTGCTGAAATTCGTGTGTGGCTGAATATATAAATATTTATATTTATATTTATATATTTATATATATCGATATATTGTGTGTAGGAAACATCGAAATCAAGCAAGGCCCCAAACGAATCCCACTCCCCCCTTCTCCTCCCTCTCCCCCCTCCCATCCCACGCGTGTGTTGCTCTCTCTCTCTCTCTCTGCAGCCAAGCAGGCGAGTGCACCAATCCTTGAGAAGGATTTCCATTCTGTTTGTTTGTTTTCGTGTTCATTTGCTTTTCTCGAGACATGGCGGCGTGACGAGATCGGGGGCCGCTTGAGCCGGCTTTGGTCTGTGGAGTGGAGCCGATGCATTTTTTTTTTAATTGTCACGTGTGCTGCTTGTACTTCCCATGTGTTGACTCAGAAAAAGCGCCAGCGACTTAAAAATTTTTTTGCTTGTCTGTCTTTTTTTTTTCCCCCCCCCCCCCCCCCCACACACACACACACACGCTACCCCATTTCTTTCGACCGATTCCCGCTCATTCGAGTCCGCTCATGTCCCTTTTCGGTGAGACACGGGGGAGGCTGGAAGGACTGGTGTCACCACACCCTGGCCAGTAGACAGACAGAAGCCATACACGCGTATCTGTGCTCTTGTACGACACACACACACACACACACACACACCGGATGTCGGATGGACTAAGGTGTATATGATATTGCCCACACCCACGCACACATACACACCCACCAATGTACTCGGTGCAAACTCTCTCGTCTCTCTTCCATCTCTCCCTCACCTCCCCTCCCCACGTCTTGTCCCTCCTCTTCACTTCTTCTCCTCTCCCATAAACTCTGGCGAGGGAGCGGGCGTATTGAGCACCGCTCGCACACGCGATCGCGCTGCTTTCATCCCGTTTCTCATTTTTTCCTTTCATTGCTGCAGTCCAGTCGGGGAGTTCGGTGACGCTCAAGGTAGAGGTGTTGGGCAGACTTTTTTTTTGTCATGTTTCGTTGCCGATATCTGACTGTCATACTCTCTCACCGTTGCCTTACTTGTCTGTCTGTGTGTGTGTTCGTGTGTCCCTTGTGATGCGTTACAACGCTTTGTAATTTTTTTTTCATTTATTTGTTTTTCTTAGTTTTGTTTTTGAAACGACTGAAGATGTCATCGCAGGGTGAGCACATTCGCCTCGATAAGGGGTCCGTGGTGAGGGGCCATTACGAGGTCGTTGCTCCCATTGGGTCCGGCAACTTTTCAAGGGTGTACCGTGTCGTGGACTTGAAGCTGCCGGCTAAGGAGCAGCGACGCAGGCCGCTAGCGATGAAGGTGATCAAGAGGGAATATAGCAACGACGCCAAGTATGAGAAGCAGATGTTGATGGTGCTGCACAACCACGACAAACTTCATAGCGCGCGGGTGTCAAAGATGTATGAATGCTTCGTTTCGCAAGACTGCCCCGTGTTTATCATGCCTATGCATGGCCCAAGCCTGCGCAGTCGGCGCTTCGGACTCAACCGTGGGTTTGTTACACGCGAAAAGCTGCTCCAGTTGAGCTATGATTTGCTGGAAACCTTGGAGTTTGTGCATTTTCATTGCAACATGGTGCACACTGACCTCAAACCGGAGAACATTCTCATCGCTGACAGCAACGTCGCGGAGGATTCGATAGGAAATGAGTGGGTTGTGTGCGACTTTGGGAGTGCATCGCTCTGGCGAATGGACAAACTAGACTCCGACCTCATCTCCACGCGCCCGTATCGCGCACCGGAGGTGATACTTGGCAACAAATGGCACTACGCCGCCGATATGTGGAGTTTAGGGTGTATCCTCTACGAGGTGGCCGCTGGCTACCGCTTGTTTGAAATCCGCGATGACCTCACGCACTTGCACATGATGAACTGCCGGATTGGTCGGATGCCGGAGCTCTTCGCGAAGCACTCAAAGTACTCGAATCGATATTTTAACTCGCGCGGAGAGTTCTTCTCAACACCGGACACGATTCGCCTCTCCAAGCCTCGGTTGACCCCTATACGCAAAATGTTCAAGAACGACCGTGGCTTTCTGCAACTCCTCAGGGGCCTACTTACGTACAGTCCAGAGGAGCGCATGACAGCGACACAGGCGCTGGCGTTGCCCGTATTTGATACGATCCGCGCTGATCGCGCAGGTCGACAGCAACAGGCGGTCGCCGATGCCGTAGCGCACCGGCAAGACGACCATGATGCTGAGATTGCTGTTCTTGGAGGAGGTACGAGCCCGCGGCTCACGGACCGCAGCGACAGCAATACGCTCGAGCAACTCGCCGTCGACGGAAGAAAGCAGGGCTCTGTCAGTAGTGCACATCACGACAGCGGCGGTGCTGCGCCGCAGGCCTCCAGTGGAAGGGCATCGAACACCTTGGTGATCGCCAACCCCACCGTTGACGGAGCGGCGGCGACGGCTGGCGCGAAGGACCACAGTTCCTCTCGCGGGCACCACCATCACCACACGCCTGGAAAAGTGGGTGGAAAACATACACTGGGCAGCTGCTCAGAAACATGCACAAAAACATCCCCCACCACCGCTCCATTGGCAGCAGCAGGGGTGCCAGGCATCAGGCCCCGTTCTTCACAGCTGGGCGGCTGCCAAGCTGCGGCTGGGACTTCCAAGGACGCCGCGGGCACCACTCTCACTAACGCCACTGCAATGGCTCACTTGATGGTCGAGGAGCCGAGTTTCTCCCCTACACCCAGTGTTTCTGCGGGCCTTACCGCGTCGCCGAGTCGTACGCAGGCTTCCAAGAAGTCCACGTTGTCCAGAAAGAAGGCGAATGCACCGCTTCTCCGAGGTGGCGGCAGCCCTCACACTGGGAGCACATCCTCAATGACGGAGGTGGCGACGAAGGACGTGCTGCGCTCTTCTTCTGCTGTGAAACGCCTCGGCCTCAGTTCCACAGGAAGCCCGACGTACGCACCGCAGATTCCTCCACCACACCTCGATGGGTGCCTTCGCGTATCCGAAAATCTCACGACCACACCGCCGTCAAAGAGCGGGCCGCGCGGCAGCGGGGGGTTGGCTAGGAAATATTCGGGCCACACGCCCTCAAGAGCGAGCAGCAACTGCACGACGACACCACACAAGGGTACTAGCTCCGGTTTGCGTCAAGGCTCTGGCAACATGGTGGCTGGCGGCGGCGACGCTCAGCCGAGGCGGCAGAGTCAGCCGAAAAGCCCCCGTAAGCGGCTCCATCATCATGCTGGGATTAATCTCCACAAGACCCACAGCGCTGCACTCCCGGGCACGTCGAACATTCCAAATCGCTCAGTAGAGGCGCGCTTTCCGACCAACGCACAATCGCCGATAAAGACGGCAAAGGCTTCCTCAGCGTCTGGGCCGGCCCCGAAATCCGGCATCTCCGTGCCGGTCGTGTCCTCCCCGCCATCACTGCGGGCATTTTGTGCAGTTGCACCGCGGTGTAGTTCAGCCACCCGTGACTCTCCACAACATCCTGCCACGGAGCTCGGCTCCAAGGCGCGTCCCGCTACCCCTAAAGAGATTGCAGCGGGCGTCTCGACTCCTTTGCGGCTCGCACCACCTGCGTTGTTCTCGAAGCTGCTCTCTCCGCGGACGGCGGCCGCAGAGGCGAAGACTCCATACCGAGGCTTGTTATCCTGCGAGACGCGTGTGGTACATAGGTCGCCTATTCAGCGCTCTACCACAGCGGTGGATAAGCGTATGCGAGCGGGCTCGCTTCTCGCCCAGGACGCCCCGGGTGTGTATGACAGGCGTTTGGACGGCGAAGACGCCGCCGCCGAAGCATCGAGGGAGGACATCACTGGCATTGTCGACGGCAGCGGGCTGAACAACTGCGCCCTAGTCAAATCGAAATTGGCGGCCTCGCAGAGCTCTATGAGAAGCGATGTGTCCCATAACATTGGGGGTGAAAAGATTGACAAACACGGCGATGACGACCATGCGTCTTCAGCGTCTCGGAGCGGGCATGTCATGACTTTTGTGGCGCCATTGATACCAGATGATCACCTCTGCAGCACGTACAGCGCAGACGGAAGCCCCCGCGCTACCGACTGCCGCAGTCCTGTGCGCTGTCGCCTGTCCTTGCAGACGTCGGCGGACCACACACCTGGGGCACCATCGCTCATTGCTGTGAGCGCGCTAGCGGTGCCTTTAGGCACTTCGAAGAGCGCACGGAGAGTTAGGGAGGTGACACCAGCGTCTAGCCGTGCTCCTGCGAGAGAGAGTAAAACAGAGAGACCCCCAGACACTTTCTCAGCGCTAGCGCAGCCAGAGCTTCTGCACCAGCATCGTCTCCTACCGCCACCGCGGCTGTGTGACGGGTTTCGTTGTCCACGCGCACAGTCACCTGTTGTGCGGTCGCCGTTGCTTTTCTCGGGGCGACGGTCCGCCCCAAGGAGCACCGCCACTACTTCATCTGCCGTGCCTACAGTGACATCAGATGATGCCCATCAGTTGACCAGCATCACCCCGCTCCTGCGCCCACAGCTGAACCGCACGAATAGTGAGAGCACGCCCCTCTCTGGCACCCTCGACGACAGGCCAACGTCTACAATGGATCCGATTTCTCACGCGAGACCCCCATCAGCGAGCACGGCACTTCGCGCCATCACCCCAGCGCGGCCGGCATCGACTGCCACAACCTCGACGTCAACGACAAATGCGCCGACGTCACTCGCGACAGCGAGTTTGCACGAGAAATATTCCCCAGCGAACCACCCCACCATCGTAACGGTTTCGGTGGACCGGCTCAAGCCTATGTGGCCACTCGACATCTCAGAGATGCATAACTCCACACCACAACCTGTAGTGGCGTCGCAACGCAGCAGGTTCCGGCCGCGGTTGGGGCCAGCGGCAACAGTGTCCGCACCAGGCCATTCAGACCCACCACTAGTAGAGTCGATTCCTGGGGCCTTCAAAAACACCACGGAGGCCTCGCCTCTGGCCACTGCTGCTACTTGCTCTCCCAACCGGTCGCCTTTGATAGAGGATGGTCATTTTGTACGCCTCAACACCACTGCGAGTGCACAGCTGTCGGAGGCCCCAACTGCCCCATTGGCTGGAGCCACCAACGCTGCTACGGAGCTCCACCAGCCGCTGCGTTGCCCCTCCCAACCCGCTTACAGTTCCATGCGCCAGACCGGTAGGAACGCCCACGTCATATCAGAGGCAAAGGAAGAGGTTGCGGTCAGCACAGCAGCGTTGCATCTAGGAGGTCCGCCCGCGCAGCGGGGTTTGCTGCTGCTACGCGACGAAGCGCTGGCCGGTAGTGGATCAGCGCCTCTGGTAGCCGTAGGCCCCACTGCCCCAGCTGCGGCTACACCCGTGTCCACATCGTCGGACGGCGCTCGCGGAGCAGGTGAGCCGCCGAATGCTTTGTCTTTCAACAGCAGTATCAGCGGCACAAGGCTACCGGGTGTGCAGCACTCCAACCGACCGCCGGAGTCATCTCTGCAACCGCCTGGCTTGTCGTTGAGCACAAACACTGCTTCTGGTGCGGCGGTGGACACACAGTCTCCAATATCGAGCAATGCGACACTCACCGGCGACAGCACTGTCATACACAAGCGCCGCAGCTCATACAAGGCTGGCGCCACTCACTCATGTGTCTCCGTGTCGTCGTTCTCAGGGGTGTCCGTGGGATCGTCTGAAAGTGCCTCCACGCGGGTTATGTCGCCGTCGCAGCATCGTCTTGTTAAAGTGGTAAAGACAGATACTGGCTCTCTGCGGTCGCCGACTGCTGATATCGACACAGCGTCCACGCGCAGCGGACGCAACAGTGCCACGGGGAATAGATCACCGAGACCGTCATCCGCGTATCCGCGTATCCCCTCTCCCGGCGGCATCTCGCCTGCGCAGATTACGACCGGTTGCCCCCCAATCGTTATCGGCGAGGACGGAACATCTACGTTGGGGGTACCTCTGTCGATGCAACTGCCCCGAGAGAGGCCCTCGCAGGGGCAGGTACAACCACACGCATCGGCAGCGAGAGCAAGTACTGGGGTGAATGTCAAGAAACTACCGGTCTCCATTATGCCGCGCAACGCTCACTTGCGAGTCGCCCCAACGCGCAGCTCAGCGCATGAAAAGTCTCTGCACACGGTGGCAGCTACGATCTCTCTCCCAGAGGCGCTCGGCTGTAGTGCCGCACCTGGAAATCTCAAGGCAAACGCTTGCTCTTCCCTCGTCTCTTCTCCGAGGCCGGCGTCTACGGCGAGTTTCGATGTTGAAAACTCGCGCAGTTCGCGCTATAGCTCTGTCAGCACGGCTGCCTCGTATAGGCCAACAACGTCGCAGAGCAATCAACGTCGCAACACCCGAACGCCGAGACGCATCATTGTCGCTCGGCCCTCGACAGCGTCTTTTTCTTGAACCAGCACGGCAGCTTCATCGTTACCGATGGCGGAGGGGGAGGGGGGGGAGGGGAGGGGTAGCATCAGGGAAACTGGTGGGGTCTGCCGCGAGCGGACCCGCAACACTCCCATTCACTCACACCTACCAATACAGCGAGACAGAGGCGTCTCGCTGTTTGATTTCCCGACGCCGACGCCGTTACACGAAACGGAGTGATAAGACACCCTTCGCATCCCCCTCAAATCTCCTTTCATCTCGCCCCTGCGCTCTCTCTCCCTCGCAGCAAGTACATCACACCCTCCCTCCACTCCCCCCCCTTCAGTACGGCAACCATGGCGGACTCACTGATGAGCCGTGCGCTGCCTACTTTGTCTCTTCCCCTCTTCGTTACACTCGCCTTCGACTAGCGCTCGCGCCCCCTTTTTTCCCGGCGCGCTCTCTTCCTCCTCCCTTATACTTCTCAAGACTAGAGATAAAAGGGAGGGGGTGGTGGAGGAGGAGGAGTAGAACTTTGAAACGGCGTTGCTACGCCGTAGTTCTCCGCATGCATGTACTGTCGCCCCTTTGCGCGCACTTGTGGGTGTGTGTTTTAGTGTTTTTCGATCTCATATTTGTATCTATTCTTCCGCCTATTCACAACAGGAAGTTTTTTTTTTGACCTGGCTGGTTTCTTCTCTCTTTCTCCCCCTCCCACCCACCCAACCACCCACCCACCCACCTGAGGCGAGTCTCCTCATTGCGTTGTCCATAGTAGATTCTGCCATTTTTCTCGTTTTATTTCTTCATTTTTTTTCTTTTATCGCCGGCGTCCACTTTCCTTTTTTCACCCTTTCGTTCCCTCCTTTTCTCACCCGCTTATTTCAAGCACCTCCCTCCCTCCTCCCTCCCTCCCCTTTTTTTTGGCTGGCCTCTTCTCGTTTGCGTGTTGAAGTCTTCTTGTCTTGGCGTTCCTCCCTCCTTTACGTTCTCCGTTTGTTTTCTAGTTTTCTTTGTGTTTGCTGTTTTTGTGTATTTTGTGCCTCTGCTCGTATGGCGTCTGATCATCTCGGTGGTGATGGACGCCGTGAATCTGAAGTGTAGGCGACACACCCCCTTCTGTTGTATTGTCGTCGCTCTCGCTGCAGTCCCCAACGTCGATGCGTGGTGTGACGATGGTGAGCGGTGTGTGTCACGCCGTAGTGGTGATGTTGTGGTTTCTGAGGGGCGTGCGCATGCGTACGTGCCTATCCATGCATGCTAGAAAAAGCGATGAGAGGGGATGGGCGTGGGGGAGGGAGGCCACGTGTGGCTCGCGTACGAGACGGGAAGTGCACTCACGCAACCTCGCGTCAGTCATCTTGTCAATTGTTCCCTCCCTTCCCCCTCTCACTCTTCGTTGTTTGTTGCATCCCGAGTCACGTAGAGTAATTGTGTGTGTGTGTCTGGTCTAGGATAACCAAAGGGAAAAGAGAGGAGGGCGAAGGCGGTATAGCAGTGTGCGTCCACACTCACCGTGTGGGGATGTCGAAAGAGGGACTCATCGATTCCCCCCTCCCCCTTCCCCCCTTTCACCACCACAGCATCCCCTCCTTCCCTCCTTCCTGCCTCCCCCCAAAATGAACCACAGACAGGCAAGCCAGCAAAGAGGTAAACATTCGCACACCCGTAGTTGTGGCTTCTAATCTCCTATTACGGTTTTTTTTTTGTACGCTTCTTCTCTTCTTTACCTTTGGTGGGTGAACACGCACGTCTTTTTCTTCGCGTTCAATGCTTCCTCTCTCGGCAAAGGAACGTGGCGCCCCAGTTGTGTCTCTCTCAGTTGCAACACAGCGATGTCCCTCTGTGTGTGTGCACGCGCTTTCTTTCGGTGCCTGAGATATGCCCCCCCCCCCCCCTCCCTTCCCCCCTCCTTGAGCTGCTGCGTGTATTTGTTGCCGTTTTAGAGACAGCGGGGGAGGTGGCGTGAGTGCCGTGTTTGTGTCCACCACGGCGAGAGGTCTACTCTCTTCCATATATATTTTTCATGTTTGCCCCCTCCCCCCATCACCACATGTATTGGCAATCCCCACTGCTTTTACTGCTCACTGCCCACTTTCTCCTGAACAGGACGCTGAGCATCATCTTTTTGTGATTCTCAGAGAGTCCGTTTCCTTCTTGGGTTCCACATTGACATCTCCTTTTCACGGTCACGTACCATAGCCCTCACGCAACCGGGGGTGGGGTGGATAGCCCGTAGATGCTTCCATAAGGCGGGGAGAGCCAACTGGATGAGAGGGTACTTTGGGGCATATATATATATATATATGTGTGTGTGTGTGTGCGTGTGCATGGGAAAAGAAAGGAGGACAGGTCACGTCAAGAGTAGACAAGTTTCACCAGAAGCGTTCGTCTGTCTATCCGTAACACCCACACATCCCCATCCCCACCCCCACACACCAGACTTTCATATCCGTGTACATATTTTTACTGGATTGATATAAATGTTTTTTATATGTGTAATGAACGCTTTCTGTTGAGTTTCTGTTGTTGTTCAGATTATTCTTCTGACCCCTCTTCCCCCCACAACTCCCCTTCTTCGTATTTTCTACCGGCTTCAGGAGTGCACATTTTTTTTGTACGTTCTTCCCTTCTCCTCCTCCTCCTCTTATATATACACAATAAGTACCGGCATGTGGGCGCGCATACAGACCACATCCGAACAAACAAAATGTGAAGGAGCGCCCAAGCGAGTTGCAGAGAATCTGATACAACATATACACACACGTACATACATTTATATATATATATGTGTATGCCCCCCTCACCCCGCACCCCCACCCCACCCCCTCTTTACTGTCCTCTACTCCCCTCCACACATACACACACTGCGCACAATGGATCGTAAAATAAGCAGACGAGAACACAATATTACTTGTCTTGGCAGTGCTAACAATGACAATAGGGAGTGAGGTTGAGGGGGTGGGTGGGTGGGTGGGTGGGTGGGGGATTAGATTGGATTTAGGGTTGTTGTGATTGCGTTGAACCAACAATGACGATGTGTGAACTCTATTACACTTGACAGTCCGACGAACGCAGACATGTTTGGGAGGGGGAGAGGGAGGAGGGGTGGCACGAGAAGGGCAGCACAGTGGCCTGCGTTTCAGATCATCTTGCCGAGCCCGTGACTTTTTCTCTCTACCTCTGTACACTCAGACGGCACTGTGAACGCCCCCCTCCCCTTTTTTTCTCTCTCTCTCTCCCCTTCTTCATGCCAAAAAGTTTTGTTGGTCCCACCCTTTGCGCAGGCACCGCTGTCGTCTTCACACTTTAGAGCTCCCCCGTATCGGATCCAGCACACCATGATGTTGTCATCCTTCATTTTATGATATCACGAATTGTTTCGAGATGTGTCCTCTCTCTCTCCCCCCTCATCTACCTCCCCCGCCTTTTGTCGTCCCGTTCCCAGTGAACTTGTCTGACCAGCGCATGCGCACTCATTTCATAATTGGAGCACAGTGGGTTGTTCGGTTGTGGTGAGGAGTCTCATCCGGTGACCGTCTGAAGGCGTCTGCGCAGACGTCTCTCGGCTCATCTGAGAATATACAACTCTTTTTTTTTTCTTCCTCGGTCTTGTTTGGATGAGTTTCGGAGGCCGCCCAGCCCCCCCTTCCCCCTCCCTCCCTCCCCCTCCCTCCCTCCCTCTCCCCTCCTGTATTATCGTTTGCACGGTGAACAAGAGAAACACAACAACAAAAAGGCGGGCAAGGAGGCAGTTTTTTTTTTTAGTTGATGCCATCTCACTTTGCTGCAGCTGCGGCTGAAGACCTCACGTCATTCATGTACCAGGCTCCATCGCCGCCGATACACGTGTACACACCGGCGTCAATCCCAGTGACCCCCCGGCATGAACGGCCCCCACGACGAGTGCAGCGTGAAGGTCAAGTACGACCATTGAGTTTCGGTGTAGAACAACTGGCACCCCCCCTTACATGTCTCACGTACTCGAATGAGTCATCGCGCGGTAGCGGCAGTCACGCACCACCACGGAGCTCCCCAATCTACTCCAGCACTGCAGTTTTTGGCGACGGTCGTCGTCACTTAGCACCATCGTCTCGCCAATGTTCAGCTTGGCCACGTTCAACCTGCACTGCCTCCCATGGTAGCCGAGATGTGGAAGAGCAACCGTGCACCCCCCTACCCCAGAGTAACAACTGCGCTCGCGCTGCTGCCATCGGCGATCGAGGCGACAGTCGGCGAGTTGTCGATCACGCCGATTTGCGGGCGCTCCCTGCCAGCACTTTTTCACATCCCTTGACGTCAAGCCGTGTTCCTTCACCTGCCATTGTAGCTGCATTGCAAACTGCTGTCGCCTCCTCCGTCTCCTCGTTAGCCTCCACGTGCTGGATATGCGAGGTTTGGTGTGCGAGTGGGCCCGGTTCCACCTGGCCTGAGGCTCCTGCGCTGTTCTTTCAACAAGGCATAGATGAGCAGTCAGTGAGCTTGCTCACCCTATGCAGAACCTGCGCCGTTGCTGTTGCGGACTTGCAGGCTACACCTCAGCTGATCCTCCCACTCTGCCACAACACCCCAGCCACTCGCAATCGAACTGCTGCCTACGTCAACGCAGTTCGCGAGTACAAACTGCTGCTAGAGCTGATGGCCGACAAGGTAGTCCGTTACTGTCTGCGTATGCAGTATATTCAGTCCCCTGAAGGGCGGCAGCCGCACATCTGCGGTTCATCAGGGGAGCGGCAGAGCTACGCGGGGCCCCCCAGAGGTGTTGATCGCATGCCGCTCACGTCCCTGTTGCCATCTCTACAGAGGAAGGTGCTAAGTCAACTGCTGGAGGCACTGGAGGATCTACTGAAGCGTGACCAGCGCGCCGTGCAGCTCGCCGCACCGCGGACGCCTCTCTCATGGCAGGGGCCACCGCTGCTATGTTCTGAAGTGATGGCGTCGCGGGAGCGTCACGTGCTGTTCGAAGAGCTGGCTCACGTGGAGCGGCAGCTAATGAGCATTAGGTCTTCAACCACGGCGGCGGTGACCGTGCCAGGAGAGCCCAAGGTTTCGCTCCAGTCTCCCGTGGGGCGGCGGTTGTATGATCCCCCGTCTGACAGCCCAGCCCACTCGCGTGGGGAGGGAGGTACGGCCAAAAACGGGCTGGCACACTCGCCCTGCCCTTCTGCGCAACAGCAACAGTCGCCTCCAAGGTTGCTGGGGTTCTCACATGTTCGGTTCGAGGGGGATGCGGTGGAGCCCTTGGCTGCTGTGGCCGACTCTCGGCGGCACCACCATATATCTCATCCCAGGATGACTAGTAGCTCGCAAACCGCACCAGCGAATGGTCATCTGGACACCCTCCGACGCGCGCTCTTCCCGTCGCGGAGTCGAGAGCGCTCGCCGCCTGAACTGACGTCGCCTCAGCGGGGCACATGTAGCACGTACGATTGGAGTGTCTTCAAGGGTGCCGGGAGTGAAGGTGATGGTGTCAGGGTCTCCAGCTTCCGCACCTACGTCAACGGACACGTGAACCCGCTCAACATTCTCCCGTCTGCAGCGACAACGACAAGAATGCCCTTTCCCTCCTCTGCAATACCAAGCCGACAAGGGCTTCACACCAGCGGCAGCCGTCACTCAGCAGCCGCCAGTTATTTTTCAGCAGACAGCGTCAGCAGCGTCCAGGACACGAGACTGCCTATGCAGGATGCGGGTCACAGCCGTGCTTCCACACCCTCAGTTCTGTCGAGGTCTCCTATCGATCACGAAGGCCGCCGCGCGATGCGAGCTTTGATCCACACCGCCATGTGGGAGGCGTACCGTGGCCTTCCACCCGTGGAGGGCGAGTCAGGGGCTTCCCCGCCTCGATGCCGCAGTGAGCTCCTTGCGAGCGATGATGCTGGAGGGATTCTTCACCAGAGCAGTGCGATCAGCGGCCGTCGGGACCTGAAGAGCGACTTTGAGCTACAACCTTGGGACTACTTTGCCGGCCGAGTTTCCGCGGCACCGCTGCAGCACATCGCTCTAGATGGTGGTGATGGCGGAAGCCAGGCCCCGCCCTTCGCATCTTGCTCAGCCACTTCGCGTTTGCTGGAGCGCGACGACGGCGGTCTGCGGTCATCACATCCGCCGGCCGACGAGAGATCTGGAAAACAAGACAAAGTGCTGGAACCGAGTGTTTTCGATGATCAAAAAAATGAATGCAGTCGCAGTGACACTGCCGCACTTCAACGATGTGTGTTTCACGAGCGACAGTTGCGTGAGGAGGCTGTTGAAGCGATGTTGGCAGCGCAGGCTCGCATCGCCGCATTGGAGACGATCACACACAACATGGCAGAGAAGCTGTTGACCCACAGTCTCGCTGTGACGTTCCGCGCCCATTTAGAGGGAATGGAGCTCCTGGTGGGCCGGTGGACGCGGCTCGCGCAGAATTTCAGTCTACAGAAGAGTTTGCTGTTTGCCGATGAGGCAGCGATAGTGGTGCGGCAGCTGGTACGCGAGAGGTTTGGTGTTGCATCACTGTGGCCGTTGTCAAGACACCGAGAACAGCATCGGAGCCGCCGTTCGACGCCGTCATGCGTCGAATTCTCTGCGTCGCGTGATAGGCAAGAGGGGGATGAGCTATGGGTGAGTTGGGAGGAGCACGGTGCCAGCGACACCGGGAAAGATAACGCTATGAGTAGCAGTTCTGGTCGAGGTCGTTGCAGCCGTGCTGCTAAAAGGGCTAACTGGCCTCAAGAGTGGACTGGCGGAGAAGAGGTGCAGCACCACCACGACCGTCACCCGCATCACCCTTCACAGTTCTCGTCACCAGAGAGATGCTCGTTACAGGTGTCCCCGTCCAACAGCCCACCGCCTTCCGCGTCGGTCCCCCTCCCGGTCAGTCCGAAGCGGCCGTCGTTGTCGTTGCGCGTTTGATTGGGGGAGATGGTTTCGCTGTTGTGGCTGAGTCACCAACCTTCATTTATCTTAATGAACACCCCCCCGTTTCTATTTTTCTACGTCTCCTCTCCTCCCCACTGTAGACCGCAGCCACCGCAGGGGGAGAGGCGGTGGCTGAACCGGGGCGAGGAATAGAATAACGTCGACAAGTGTACAATACGCGGAGATGAGTGAAGGTGCGCAATGCAACTCAATGACCGATTCTTTGCCACCCCGCTCTCCCTTTACTTTCACCTTGTACCGCTCTGTTCCCCCTCCCCTCGAGCACTTGGGCAGAAACATCTACATCAACAAAAGCAGCTGCGAAATGATAAAAAAAAAGAAGCAGCGCGAGTTATATATATATATATATATATGTCTACATATATATTCTCTACTGCGCATGTTGGGGAAGGAAGGAGGAAGGGGGTGGTGGTGGTGGTAGAGGGTTCGTGCCGTTTTACGCGATGGAGCGGTGGTTGTCTTTTTTTTTTTTGGGGGGGATAGAGATTTCGATGTCACCACAAGCAGTGTGTGTGTGAGTGTGTAAGTGCAGTTTTAGAGGCCATCGGGGGTCACACGCCGCTGATCTGCTATTCTTTCTTTCCCCTCTGTCACTCATGGGTGTTTTTTTTTTCAGTTCTCAGTGCCATGGTGAGCATCACGGGATGGCACTGGTGCCATGTATGTGTATTTTTCACCTCTGGCCTGCCTCTTCCTCGAAATCTGTAACCCCTCCTCCTTCCCAATACACACACACACACACACAGACTTCATTCCCCGTTAATGTCGCCTCTTTTCTTCTACTTTCGCAATTTTTTTTTACATTTTTCCTTCTCTGCTTCACACCCAAATACCCCTCCTCCCTGTTGTTTAGATCGTTTTTTTTTGCTTTGCATGCGCACATTGCTTCGTACTCTCTCCCTCAAACGAGCCTCAGCACTGCCGTATCAAACGAGATTTCTTTGAGGAATGGAGGCGGGTAGGAAAAGTCGATGCGAGGTGCCTGCCTCTGTCACTTCTTGAACCCCGCGTTCACACACCTCCCACCTCCCACCCCCCACCCCCAAACAAACAAAGTTTTATTATTCACCCACGTTAAGCGAAAAGTGCGATTTTCACCGAAAGTTTATTGTCGCGTTTTTTATTCTAAGCCACCCTCTCCCCCCGCCCGCCCACCCGCCCGATCGGTGGGAGGGGAGAGGGGAAGGAGAGGATGGGGGTGGTGGTGGTGGTGGCCTCCCTTCTTTAAGGTCTATATATGTGTACATTTGCCAGAGCTATCTACAACGTTTGATACAGACATCACCCGACTTGATGTGAAAAAAAAGGGGGGGGGCCGCGAGGGAGCGGTGCACGAAGTCAACTTGATAAGTGCCACTGGAGCGCAGCGCGAAAGGCTCAGTAGACGACTTTCGGTTCTCGTGGTCAGGCAGTACAAGGGACGACTCAGGTTAATGGGTTTAGGTAGTTTCACAGAGTGGACAAGGCGACTCTTTTTTCAAGCGATCAAGTGGTTGGCGGCATGGCCGACTCGCTGGCTCAGCTGTGTGGAGCTGCTCAGTATGGGTTGGATTGATAGTGGTATACGCTGATCACCGTGTGTACACTGCGGCTCAACATGCCAGGGATGGCCACAAACGGTATGTGAGACCTTTCCGCCGTCTCGACATTGAACTTGTGTGTGTGTGTGTGTGAGCTGCGTTGATGCATTGGGCGTCAAGGCACGCCGTCAGTCGCCACCCCCTGCACTGAGAGCGTATTTCCCTCCCTCTCTCGCTTATCGGGTTTACCAAGCCGAACGCGGGGTGGCGCGCGGCGCATTCGAATGTTGTTTTTTCTTGTTTTGGGAGCTGCGGCACATCTTCGCACTCTTTCCGTGAATAATATTTGCTGTTTCCCCGCAATACTTAGTACCATGGGTATGCACTTGAGCTCGATACTCAAAGCCTCCATGATTCACTCAACGCAAGTGACCTCAAAGCCCTGTTAAAAAATTCTGCGAAAACCGGCGCTGACAGGCTCCGAGTCTGTGATTCGCTGTGTCAATTACCAAACAAGGTTGGCTCAATCAGCGACCTAGAAAGGTGAGACACGGGGGAGGCTGGAAGGACTGGTGTCACCACACCCTGGCCAGTAGACAGACACAAGCCATACACGCGTATCTGTGCTCTTGTACGAGACACACACACACACACACACACAGAGGATGTCGGATGGACTAAGGTGTATATGATATTGCCCACACCCACGCACACATACACACCCACCAATGTACTCGGTGCAAACTCTCTCGTCTCTCTTCCATCTCTCCCTCACCTCCCCTCCCCACTTGTCTGACCAACTTTGGTGAAGGAACGGCGTATTGAGCAACGTGGTACAATTCAAAAACACCAACGGCGGTGCCCCTCCCCCCCCTCCCCTTCGCTTCCCCCGCCTCCCATTTGTAACACAAGCAGAGGAGAGATCGAAGGATCTCGCTTTTCCGTGTTATTGCCTGGTTCTGCTCTTCTCGTGCTCTCTCACGATTTGTGCTTTATATCGAAACTACTCGGTGCTGCGTACAGTTCATTGTGTGCCATCGATATCCTTTGCATTCGTTTTTTTTTAAATATTTTCTCGCTCATATAGTCTTCATCTATCTCCCTTTCCCCCAACCCCCACCCACCAACTCAGTTTCTCCGTCTCGGTGTCGATCTGCGTGTTTGTGCGACGTTGAGTTGCTCGATTTCCACGTCGTTAATGTACTCTCGCGGTTGCGCTTGATTCTCCAGCCCTCCCCCCCCTCGCCCTGTTTGACTCCGTCGTTTTGCCGGGTTTCTCTCCTGACGTTCTGGTGTCGTTTGCCTTTTTGCATTTTTTTTTGGGGCGTCACCCCCTTCCTTCCTTTCGTTAATCCCTGGGTGTTTTTTTCTGTCCCCCCCCTCCCCCTCCCTCCCTGCCGTTGTGTTGGTGTTGCTATTGTGTGTTCCTTCTCTTTCTGTATTTCATGCCCCCTTTCTATTCTTGACAGGAACACACGTGTGGCATCCACCCCGCTTCCTCTTTCTTTTTTTTCTGGCCCTCTTTTTTTTTTATCTCTGTACCTTCTTTTTTTTCGGCCGCCTCTAGGGCGATCCTCGCAGACTTGCCTTTTTCGTATCTCCCGGTACCTGTTTTCATCTCCCCAGCGCATTTCTATAACACATCTCCCTCCCTTTCTCTCCCCCCTCCCCCCTCCCCCCCTCTCCATCTCCCTCATCCCTGCCGCGTGTTTGCGAGTTTGCCTGCCAATTCGTGCGTGTTGGTGCTGCTCATTCTCATTTTCATATTTGTAAACTGCACACTGTTCCCTACCTCTGCTGCCCCTCCCCCCCCCCTCCCCCCCTCCTCCCCCCTCCGCATTACGTGAGTGCCTAGTCTGTTTCCGTTGCTGTTGTTCCCATTCTCGCAGATAACAACTCAGCATCCGCACATTTTATAGATTTAAGTCACGCAGCCGTTCCATGGCGCTGACGGGACGGACGGCTCAGGCCGCGTATACACGGTGTGACATGGCAGCGCCACTGCCACCTCCACCGCCTTATCCACATGTGAACGTGGCAGTGGGCACTGTGAGTCCACATCACACACACACCCAGTACCCCTTCGACAACCAGCGCACCCAGCAGCATCTACAGTTCGGCACCGCACCCACGGCAATGGCAATCGGTACCATTGTGGCCACGGAAGTGCCGCAAAATATCGTGCAACCTCCACCACACGAGCCGCTTCACCCGCACCACGGAGCTCACCAGACCCGTTTTATTTTCGGAGGCCGTTTCACCCTTTACGAGCGCCTCGGCAGTGGCGGCTTTGGCGAGGTCTACCGCGCCGAGGAGCGCAACCAGGTGGCGCGGATAGCTGTGAAGGTGGAGCAGGTCACGGATTCAAACGCTCGTCCAGAGCAGTCTTTTCTCTTCCACGAGGCGAAGGTAATGCAGGAAATACACAAGTCTATTCAGGCAAACTTGTCCACTCAAGAACAGCAGCGTTTGATGCAACTGCAGCGGGAACAGCCCTGCGGCAGGAACAACCAGCATGCCGACCACGAGGCTGCTGCGGCAGCAGATGCAGTGTCACAGCAGAGAGTAGGGATCGCGAAGCTCAAGTATTACGGCCAGGATGGTCTGAGTCGCGTACTCATCATGTCTCTCCACGGTCAATCTGTGGCAAATGTTCATCGTCAGCAGGGTTGCCTATCGCTCTTCGCGACGGTGATGATCGCTGATCAGGTCCTCAGCAGTCTCGAGCACGTGCACCGCGCCGGGTACGTGCACGCAGACTTGAAGCCTGACAACATCCTGTTCGGTCGCGAGGACCCAGAGCAGCTGTATTTGGTGGATTTTGGCCTGAGTGTTCGCTTCCGCGACCGCAAGGGCAAACACCGTCCTCTGATCACGAACCGTGGTTTCGTTGGTACTCCGCGCTATGCATCGCTGCGAACACATATTGGGTACACGTTGTCTCGCCGCGATGACATCGAACAACTTGTGTATGTCATGATATACCTCTTCCGCGGCCGTCTTCCCTGGTCGGGCCTCTGCATCCACGACCCAACCTCGAAGGAGAAGCGCATTGCGCAGATGAAGGCGGAAACACCGTTGGACTTGATCTGCGCTGGCTGCCCGGAGGCTTTCCGAGATTTGCTCAACTACGCGCGTTGCATGGAGTTCGAAGAGGAGCCGCAGTATCAGTTCCTCCATGTTCTGCTCTGCTCGCTGCGCGACTCTTGTACGATAGATGCATGCAGCGAGCCGAACTGCGTGTCGGCCAACGTTTGTGGTGGCGTGAGGCCTCCGGTACTCATACCAAACCTCAATATCAACCGCCGTCTACTTCCCCAGAATCATGCTGGCAGTGGCGTCGCGGACGTCAGCGCTGTAGCCGTTGCTGCGGAAAGAGAGCAACTTGTGAAGAACACGAATATCACGTCCGACAACGCGGATCAGATTGGAGGAATTGCTGAGAATCCAATGATGTCCTCACCAGGCACTGGGGCGCCAGCCTTCCTCAGCGATGCTATCGGCCAGGGTTTCTTGTCAGGCAACGGCACGGATGCCGGTCCGCTATCGCCGCGCATCGACTGCCTGAACGACCAGCAGCTCTCGCCAATGCTGCTGGATTTGCAGCTACCGAGCGGGTCACCGCAGCTGAAGCAGATGCGGTAGAAGATAAGCGACGCAGCCGATCCCCCCCCCCCGTTCCAGCCAGAGGCCTCCAAGCGACGGGGGGGGGAGGGAGGGCAGTAAAAGCAAACGAGGGTGGGGGTATTGGGCAACGGAAAAGTTTATGTACCGATGCGCGTGGACTCTATAGATTTTTCTGGGTGTTTATGGGCGTCGATGCACGTTCCCTTCCGCACCCCCCCCCTGCGCGGCGATTGGCTTTCCCTCCTTTCCTTTCCTTGACTCTGTTTCTCGACTCCACTTCTCTCAACTTCATGCGTACAGGCGGCTGTGAGTCCAACTGTCTCTGTGTGTGTGTGTGCGCACAAGTCTGTCCTTGCCATTTCTTGTAGTATATTTGTTTGTCAGACTCTCTTCTGCTCCCTTGTTGCCGCTCGTGAGCTCATTGACACTCTTCTCTCTCTCTCATCTTCGATCCTCCCCCCTTTTCTCCTATGTGTATGTATGTGTGTGCCTCTCCTGTTTTCGTTAGCCTTCTATCGCTTCCCCCCCCGTTGTTTGTTGGGATTCGCATACGTTTCTCCTTTGTTCCGGGTTTGTCTCCATCCCCCCCCCCCCTCCATCCCCCCCTTCCCCTTCCCCCTTCCCCTGAAAACAGAAAAAAAAAACACTCACTCCTTGACAATCCCACGCACAGACAGATCTGCGGATACGAACGCCTGCTTCTTCTTTCCCCCTTTTGTTGATTGTTGCTCTCCTCGCCGTTCTTTCCAAAACTATTTCTTCTGCTTTGCAAGTATCCCCTCCTCCCCCGTCATGGCGTTGGCTGGCTCCCTCACAGCTCCTTTGTTCTAGCTTATGTGAGTGCGTATTTTTTTTCAAATCTTTTTTTTTTGTGTGTTGTCTATATATCGGTCTGTGGCGCTCTTTTTTGTTTTTGGTTTTTCTCCCAGGCTTTTCCACATGCTTCTTGCAGTGTTTCTATGACGGCATCTAGGCCCTCCCCCCCCCCCCCCCCACTCCCACCCTCTTTCGATGTGCACACACCCACACACACATAATAGAACGGAGGAGATGCGGGAACTTCTTTGTGCGCCTTCTATATCCGACACAATACGGTTTACCCGACCATTCCTTCAATTTCTACTAGAGCCATCCCTCCAACGTGTCTTCTTTTTTCTCATAACACATTTTATGGGTTTGTTGAAAGAAAACAGCCCTACTCTCTTTGCCGGACTGCAGGCGATTGTGGTGCTGCGGCAGTACAGTGGCGCACGGAAAGCCTTTCGAGGTCCTCCTATCCCCACATATATATATATATTTATATATCAAACTGATGTCTTTATCTCCTAGCTTTTCTCCCTTCCTTCTTCGCAACGTGGGTAGGGATGCACCGCGGGGGTAAGAAGAGGTTTACCTGCTTTATTACAATTATTATGCCCCCACCCCTTCTCCCTCGCTGTTGTGTGCGTGTGGGTGGCGGTGGTGCGGAATTTTTGCGTGGCGTTTCTTCTGCATTCCGCCCCCTTTCCCTCATTCCCGTCGTTGTCGTCACTCATCGTTGGGCTGCTCCTTTTGCTTAAACTACTCTCAGTTTATATTTCGAGCTCCCCTCCTGTTTTGTTGTTGTCCCCCCCCCCCCACCCCCACCCCCCCACTTTCTTTCATCTTTTTTTTTTACCCTCAGATTCGGTTTGTCTCCCCACTCTGCCCTTTCTCTCCCCTTTCTCTACCCACCCCAATTGGTGGCTCTTCCTTTCTCTGCCTATAAACTTGATGCACAACGAATCGACCTTCTCCTCTCCCCTATTTTTCTTTGAAAATCACCTTTCATTTTCCCAGTCTTCACATACACTTTTGTTTTTCCGTTCTCTCATCTCTCTCTTTTTCTGCGTGTCCGTGTCTTTCTGTAATGTCCCCCCCCAAAAAAAATTGGTTCATCTAAGGCCTCACCGCCCCTCCCATTTCCATGTCTGTGTGTGTGTATGTGTCTCTCTTTTTTTCTATCTCTGTGTCTCCCATAATTTTTATTTTACGATTGTCTTTAGTGGGTACTGGGGCTACACGTTCTCGTGTCGCCCCCCCCCCCCCCACCTTTGCACCTCCCCTGAAACTATTTCTTCTATACTACTATGGTGGAGACGTGCCTTGCAGAATGAGTGGTGATGCCGAGCTTTAACCCCCCTCCTCTCCCCCCTCCCATCCCACGCGTGTGTTGCTCTCTCTCTCTCTCTCTCTGCAGCCAAGCAGGCGAGTGCACCAATCCTTGAGAAGGATTTCCATTCTGTTTGTTTGTTTTCGTGTTCATTTGCTTTTCTCGAGACATGGTGGCGTGACGAGATCGGGGGCCGCTTGAGCCGGCTTTGGTCTGTGGAGTGGAGCCGATGCATTTTTTTTTTAATTGTCACGCGTGCTGCTTGTACTTCCCATGTGTTGACTCAGAAAAAGCGCCAGCGACTTAAATTTTTTTGCTTGTCTGTCTTTTTTTTTACCCCCCCCCCCACACACACACACACACGCTACCCCATTTCTTTCGACCGATTCCCGCTCATTCGAGTCCGCTCATGTCCCTTTTCGGTGAGACACGGGGGAGGCTGGAAGGACTGGTGTCACCACACCCTGGCCAGTAGACAGACACAAGCCATACACGCGTATCTGTGCTCTTGTACGAGACACACACACACACACACACACAGAGGATGTCGGATGGACTAAGGTGTATATGATATTGCCCACACCCACGCACACATACACACCCACCAATGTACTCGGTGCAAACTCTCTCGTCTCTCTTCCATCTCTCCCTCACCTCCCCTCCCCACGTCTTGTCCCTCCTCTCCACTTCTTCTCCTCTCCCATAAACTCTGGCGAGGGAGCGGGCGTATTGAGCACTGAAGACCAAAAAAAAGAGGAAAAGCAACTCACGAAGAAAAATGTGTCCCGGAGCCGCAAACAAAACTAGCTAGCAAAAAAAAATGAAGTAAGCCGCCGAGGGTTTCGTTAGCGTCCCTGCTCGGACGGGATTCCCCCCCACCACTCCCTACTTATTCTTTTGTTTCGCGCTTCGAGTGACGGCTACAACACCGGTGTGCGACGCAAACCGATCGAGCGTGGCCATCTACGCTACCCATCAAAAACGCTGCAATTTTGTACGGTATCAAGCGCGCTTGCATGTTGGGGCGAGAGGTTCCCTCTGCGTCATTGGCGTCATGTGTTTGTTACACACTCACCGTTTCCAAACCTGCGCGGAGGGCGGGTTGAGTTTTGCCAGTTATGTTCGGAATGAGGGCTTTGCCATGTGCATCATCGGTTCTGACGGCTCGGCTTGGTTTGACTTGAAGAGAGAGGGACGGTGGCTGAGCGGGTCACCCGGCTTTCACGGAAAGTGCTGGGGCCCGTAAAACCCCACACGGAGTGCCGCACGACTACGATGTTATTCTCCTGCGGGTTGTGGAGAAAAATGACAGCAGGCTCGGGGGACAGCGGCAGCGACATCGCTGTGGTGATCTCGACGTCAAACAGCAATGGCAACGTGATGCCAGTGCGCGATTGCGATGCTCCTGCCGCCGAGGAGAGGATGCCGCTGACATCTCAGCCGCGCCCCACCACGGTCGATTTCTTTCTCGACCCTGACATCGTTTTTCACCGCTTCAGCTTTTGCTGTGCTCCGTCGCAGTTGTCCTTGTGGGTCTGTGATGTGTAATGGGCGCACCTCTTTTTTTTTTTCGAAATGGTACTGCGCCTCATCGAGCACATGCACTTCATGCCACTCGTCGCCATGTCGCTCTTGTGGGAGGTGTGCTAGGTGCTGGTGATTAGTTCTCCGTGTCTGCTACGCATCACTGCCCTCCGTCGGGTGGGCTAAAAGGCTCATGTCTACTTTGCGGGGACTTGGCTGAAGCCATCCTATGTGCCCACGGGTCTCAGTTATCGCACTGTGCCCATGTATTTTTTTCTTGTACGCATTGGCGTCGCTGTCTCACTTTGAACCAGCGTATTCGCCGGAGTCCGACCCACAACGTTGTGCTGGGCTCAATGGGCTCGCTGTTTTTTTTTTGTCGTTGGCTCACTACATGCGTTTGCTGTACGTCCCCGCTCCCTTACCCCCCCCCCCCTTGTCTGTCTCTCTCTCTCTTCCCTCTCCGGTGTGTCACACCCCATTACTCCTGCTGGTCTACACATATACTTGCATTCACCAACATACGGAAATCATATGAATCGATTGTACATGTAAAAAGAGAAGCGAACGGGGGCAATTTTTTTTAGTGTGTGCTAGCGCCCGACACCGCGAAGACGTGTTGTGGGCCCGATCTTGGAGCAGCAGAAAACCGCTTTGTGGTCGCCACTTTACTTCACCTCTCATACACCAGGGAGGGGTGGGGGGTGGGGAAGAAAAAGAATAAAAAGTATAACCACACACACACACACACACACATATATAAATAAATATACAGAGGCATGTCACGACGACCGAGCAGTTCGTTTGGCCGCAGCAGCAGCGGTTCCAGCCACCTCACCAACACCAGCGGGAATGGCGGCGACCACGGAGGTTCCTCTGGAGTCGCACAAGTTGTGTACTGCGTGAACCCCGTTCTCTTTGAGAACTGTGGTGCGTTGTTGAGTGTGCCAAGCGGATTGACAACGGCAACGATACTCAGAGTGCTTCAAGCCACTGGCGTCAAGTCGTCTATTTCTCTAGCAAAGTGGAAGGAGACGGCCATGACGTTGCTGGGGATGCGCGAGTCGACGGCGTACGCTATTTTTGATGTTTTTTTTGCCGTGAGCGGCGGGTGCATCCAAAACACCCCATCCTTCTCGGGAGTAGAACGGACGAGCATGGCCCAGCTGCGGCAGGAAAGCAATCGTGCTCTGCTGCAGAGGATGGGCGGCACCGTTGACCAAAGCCGCTGGCCAGCCGCTTCCACCGCGCGTAAGGTGAGCCTCCCGGGGCTTCTTGTTTTCCTCCTCTGTCAGCTGTTTGTAGAGCGCAAGCGAACAAGCGTGTCCAGCAAGATCGCCTCGGAGGCGATGGTGGATTATGTGCGGCAGCATCTGCACGACTTCATCAGTGCCGTCGCCGTCACGCGCGCGTCTCGTCTGACCATGGCGGACGCAGCGGAGCTCGGTTATGTACTTCGCGAGGTTGTCAATGGTGTTGAGCAGCCGTTCGGACCCAGCATCAGCTTTCTCTGGCAGTTCAATGAAAAGACCATCGATGTCGCGGTCCTCTCCCAGTATCTGCGAGTGCGCATCCGCACCAACGGCGAGATCAAAAAACTCGGTAGCAGCGCAACGGCGGCAGCAAATGCATTCGGCTTCAACAACGTCACCATCCACGACCTGGCTTCCACAGTGCACATCACACCGCACCCCCTGTTGCCGGACATGGCGTCCCGCCTGCTGTCGTCCAACTTCACCATCTCGAACTGCTCGCAGACGCACATTTACGCTCCGTCAGCACTCCCCCACACTGACCTTAGCTCCCTCACGAACTGCACCGTCTTGCTGGGCCCAGTGGGCGGTATACTCAGCGTGCAAAACTGCCATCACTGCTGCATCTCCGCCATTTGTGGAGCGATTATCGTAAGCAACTGCAGTAACGTGACTTTATACGTGTGCGTGAACACCCCGCCAGTGCTAGTCCCGAGCGAAAACGTGAACGGTGTCTCGGGGGCACCCGGGACGAAAAACACCAAAGCAAACGGCACCGCGCCCTCGTCGACCGGAGCGGGGGGCGTCCGTTTTGCCCCGTATAACTCCTTTTATCCAGCCCTGGAGCAGCACATCAGCATCTCTGGCATTAGTCCGTTGCTCAACCTCTGGAACGTGGGATTGCCTAGCCACGCATCCATTCTTCCTCCATCGGAGTTTCAGAGCATGCCTTTCCCTCTGGCACAGTCTGCCAGCCTCAATAACGTCACCCGTACCAACCCGTGCCCACTGCCGTCGCCCTACCGTGAAGTATTGAATCGCCGCTTGCATCGACTGCGTGAGGTGAACGAAGCGATTGCTGACGCCACAGGGAAGCTGAGGGAGGTCGGGCGCAACGATCTCGTAGATGAGTTGCACCAGCGGGTCACATTTATGTTCCGCGACTGGTTAAAGGAGACGGGACAAGAGCACGTCTTGGCAGACTTGACACACGCCACAGCTCCAAGCAAAACGGCGGTTTGAGTACAGAGGAGGGGGAGGGGGGAGGGCGTGAGTGAGGGTGGTGGTGGTGACGGTGGTGGGGGGGGGGCGTCGAGTACCTACAGAAAAAGAAGCCCCGCCTGGGGACGCGGAATCAAGCCAGCGAAGCCCATGGGTGCACTCCGGTGGCTGCTGCTGAGAAAAAGGTATCCGCGTATGTTGTAAGGCGTACCTTGCTGCGAGACTCTCTTCCTTGCCTTTATACAAACAGATTCCTTCGAGCACGAAGTGTGGCGTATGTAGTGCGTTGCTTTCCATGGCGAGAGTTCCTTGGCGCCCTCTCTCTTCTTTTTTTTATAGCTAATTCCAATGGCGTGATATCTCGCCCATCTCATCCTCAGCGAGGAAAAAAGAGCAGCTTATCTTTACCTTCCTTCTTGGTCGGGGTGGGATGAACACGTGTGTGGTTCGAGCCCTGCTCTCGCTTTCTTTCCACCTTTCTTTCCGCACCAACAGAGGAGGCTGAACGGGGGGGGGGGAAGAGAAGAGAGGGAAAGAAGGCGAGTGCAGGGCTCGAACCACAAAGAGGCGATAGGGGCACGCATTTGGAGGGGAAAGGTAGAGTGGATTGCCTGAGTTTATATATGGAAAAAGAGAGGCGCACTGCGCCTCCACCTATCCATGACAAATCATTCTCTATGCATGATGTGAGGGTGGTGTGCGGATGACGGCCCACGTTTTTTTTTTCTTATGGTGGTGATGGTTTTGTGCGTCACAGCACGGCGGTTGCTCTGTTTTCCGAGGTGCTCTGTTTTTTTTTTGTGTGTGTGTGTGATTGTGTGCGTGTGGTTTCTCTCCCCCTTCGCTTTTTCTCCGCTTTGTTGATTGGTTTGACTGTGCTTCTGTAGAGGTTGTGTGTGTGTGTTGTGTATGCCGCTTATAGTATTTGCTTGCGCTCATTGTTTGATGGAAATATCGAGAGGAGGGAGAGAGACGGTGAACAGGGAGGGGGGGGAGAGGGAGGAGTGGGGCCGTGGGCGTCCGTCTCCCTTTGTGAACGAGGTCTCATCATCTACGTGGTGTTGCTGTCCTTGATGTTTTTTTTTAGCTCTTACTGTTCTCTGGGGCTGCTGTCAAAATATTGCTTGTCGTTGCCTTTTTCGTTCTCCCTCCTCCGTGGGTGGTGCTTCTCTATCCCCTCGCCTCCTTCCTTTCCACGAGATTTCTGACCGCCACCTCCCAGTGCTTTTCTTCTCTCTCCTTCTGGCGTCATGGTGGTGCAACCCACTGTCATGGATGTTTTGTTTGTTGGGCGTCTCCGCCCACCCCCACCTCACCACTGCTTAGGGAGAAAACAACATTGCAGATATCAACAGGCTCTCACATGGAGGTCTGAGCGCGTCTCTCTCTCTCTCTTGGTGGGCGTTGGGTGGTGAAGGTGGTGATGGTGGTGGTGGTGGTGGGGTACGGCGTTAGCGGTGGTGCGTTTTCTTGATGTCAATAGACGCTGCATCGTTGACTCAAAAAAGCCAAGTAGATAATCACCGCTTCTTGGCTTCCCTTGATGTCGTTCTTGATATGCCTACTCCCCACCATTCTCGCTTTTTTTTTACTTTCCCTCCCTCCCTCCCTCCCTTCGTCTATTGTAAGGCAGATCAAAGCATATCGAGGTGTCCCTGATGTTGCCCTGGTGATACTTTGGTGTGTGCTCGTGTCTGTGCCGGCGTCCCTGTTATGGTGTTTTTTTCGGATTAGAACAACATCGCCCATGTAGACACCCGCGTAGGTCCGTCCGTCCAGCGCGGCGCGAGGCTTTTAGTTTGCAGGGGAATTAGGTGCGTGTGCATATATATATATATATTTATATTATATAATATCTATGCTGTCATGTAACCTGCTTGACATCTGGTCACACCGCAACACCCAAGCGCATCTCCCTCCTCCTTTCGTGCTGTAAGCAGCGAGTGGTCTTTCTTGCTGGTCTTTCGTGGTCACTCTTGCTTTCTCCCCCTCCTCCTTTTCTCTCTTATGTTGGTCTTCTTTCTTCATATCTCCAACTCCCTTTTTTTTTTGGGGGGGGGGGGGGGGGGTGATGCTCTTCTTTTGGGGGCTCTAACCCCTTTACAATACCGCTGTTGCCCCCCTTTTCTATCCTGCGTGCACCCGGCGATGTCGCACCATAAACGTGGACACCACCACCACTACCACCACCTACAACTTCTTATATCGACCTGGATCGACACATGCCTTCCTTACATCCCAGCAGTTCGTGGAGACTTACTCACCCCCCTTCCCCTTTCTCGGCTCCATCGCATTTGTGTGGGCCTATAAGGGACAAAGTTGTGTGGACACCAGGGCGTCGTCATTCGGCATATCACCAACATTGCTCTCTCTCTCTCTCTCTCTCCCCCCTTCCCCCCTTCCCCCTCACACTCACACACTCTCTACTCTATTCCTTTTTCTCCCCTCGCTTGCCTATCGTTGAGGACCTGGTCTTTGTTATTTTATTCCACTTTCTTCTTTCCTGCGCTGGCGAAGCAACTCTTGTCATTGTGTTCACTCCGTTTGTGTGCCCCCTGTATCTCTTCCTGTCCCTTGTGCACACCCGGCACATGCACACTCGCTCTCTCTTTTCGTGTTCTTTTTTTTTGTTTCTGTGTTGATATACCCCGCACTTGTTCACTGTCGCGAGCGTCACCGTTCCCTGTGATTCGACGCGTTTGCGGTAGGGAGAACGAAAGAAAAAAAAAAGAAGCAACGTCATTACCGTTGTATTCCTTGCAGAAAAAAAAAGAGAAGACATAATACATTTTTTTTTCGCGTCGCTCAGCCGCTGTCATCACCACCCACCCACCCCCTTTTTCCCTTCTCTGCCTCTCTCTTGTGTGTCTTCGTGTACGTGTTTGGCTCAATCCGCTTCCGCGTATTGTCCGCTTCTTTCTCGTGTCCTTTGTTGTTGCTTGTCGCGGATGTAGACAGACTTCATAAAATTTGTTTCTGGCATCATCATCTCTTCGTGTTGTGCTGTAGACATCTGGATCGATCTTGGGGATACAAGAACCCCCCTCCCTCCCTCCCATACACACACACACACACACGCACACACGAACACCCAAGAAGCGGCCCGGCACACCTTTTGACCACCACACATGTCCGGCCTTGTTTCGGTAGAGTCACAGCTGATAAGCACCGCGCAGCGTCACTTCAAAACCCGCTGTGGCCATGTACACTCCCGGCGCGGTGATGGCTGGCTTCTGCTTTCTTTTTCCCCTCTGGGGCCCGATGCCAAATTAGAACTAGAGGTGCAAGCACTCTGCAACGCGCTTGTCCGTGACGTCACTGGCAGCCGCGCTTCCTCGGTGCGACTCACCGATGACGACGAGGAAACACAGTTCGGGAAGCTAGCGGACAAGAGCCTCTCCTTCGCCAAACTGCTACGTAAATCGGGTGTGTCGCTGGGCGTGGGCAGCGGCTCTAGAGACGGTGACGGTGACGCAAGTGTGGATGCGCTGCCCAACGCTCCTGGTGTAGGGGAGATGGTGGAGATGCTCTACCACGATGTTGTGGCAGAGCTGAAGCATGGCGCACGCGCCATTGTGGAGTTTCCCGCATTGCTGTGCCCACAGGGCACGCGCTGCGACGTTGTGCTACAGGGTGCGATCTGCGTCAAGGCTTATTCGCGGACATCCGCTGCCGTTGTGGAGGGGATGGAGGCCACTACCCTAGCAGCTGAGGTGAATTCGGCCGTGGACAACGATTCCGATGACGAAGCCGAAGCGTTTGGCGAGGCGGGCGACGAAGCGCAGGGTCCTCGCCGCCGTCCCGGGGCGAAGGCGGCAGGTGGTGCAGCCGCAAAGTACACCGTCAAGGCTGGGGGGCGCCAGAGCCGGGAGGGTTCGATGCTGCAAAGCTCGTGCAGCACGGTGAAGCTGCCGGAGGGGGAGCTGGCGAAGGTGTGGATTGACACTCGTGTGTGGGCGCAAGCGTTGGCGCTGAACGCCAGCGTTTCCGTCGAGAGCGAGCTACCAGCTGCGTGGCGTTCCAAGGCCTTCAACCTTGCCGAGGCTCCCGAAGTGCTGCGTTTGGTGCACCGCACGCTAGCTCTTTACTGGAACGAAAACCGAGGAGCAAACAAGGACCGTGCCAAAGTTTCGACCCTGTCACTGCTGAGCATTGTCTCAGGCGACTTGAGGGAGTACCTACGTGCTCAGGTGGAGTTGTACGGCCCCGACTGGCGAGCACCATGGCGGATGCCTGTGGGGGAGCTGAGCAGTGCCGTGGATGTATGCAAGCAGTGGAGCTGGACTGTGGCACAGTTAGTGCACTCGGACTGGGTCGGTTGGGAGAGCGGCATGTTCCATGATGAAAGCTTCGACGTATTCGCCTTGCGCCTACACACAGTGCTACGTATTCGTGAGACAATGTCGAGCATGGAAACACTACAGGAGGCCATTCCCCCTACCCTGCAGCCAGAGCACATCTTCGTGGACATCAATGCGCTGGACTTGCGCGGTATCTCAGCCGCAGCATGGAAATCGCGGGTCGCAAAGTTTGACAAGGAATTCTCCTTCTCCGAGCCAAGCCTGCGCAACTGCGTGCGAAAGCTTTTTCAATCGCCGGCTTCAGACGCTCAGGTTCGTATTCTCCAGCAGCACCGTGCGTTGCTGCGGCGAGACGGGGTGCGGACGGCTGTGGCTGGCGAGATGGACAGTGTCGCTGCGTACCTGGTTGAGCAGCTGAATCACATCTACGCGCGATTCGAGAACAAGAGCTGCCGTGCGACGACCCCGCTGCAGAAGCTGCGTGCGGCCAAAGGATGCGTGGCAAAGTGTATTATGGTGCCTGAAGACGCGGCCAGGATCTTTGGCACCACTGATGCACTAACAGAGAGGGTGACAGCCCACGCGCACGAGCTCATCCGCAGGGCGACTGAGGAGGCGGCGGCTATCATGAAGGAGTGGTGTACATTGGTGGAGTCAACTGCTAAAAGGATGCTCGAGCTTCAAGATGCCGTGGTGTTGTCTAGGATCGAGGATCCCGAGGGACGACAGCAGCAGCGCTCGTACATGTTGACGTGCACAGTGCACCCGCGACTGAGCAAGTTCATGCAGGAGGTGCGCAATATGCGGGCGTGGCTGAGCGATGCCGAGGTTCCCCAGGGCCAGGGGCATCGCAACGTGAGCGTTCGTGGCCATGTGCAGAATGACGCGAATGGTGGGGCGGCAGCGTCACAGCTCTGGCAGCTTAGCAGCACCGCGGAAGGCACGATACGCGCATGTGAGCACCTCTCTGCCGCCGCACTGTGCACACAGCAGTGCGTCGCCAACCACAACACTGTGATTGCACAGATTCTTCCCTGCACACGCCGCATGCTCCTTCCCGCCATTGAGAAGAGTATTTCGCAGGTGTTGTACGGCGACAACACAAGAAGAGCCGTGGGTGCTGCGAATTATCAAGAACTCGAAGGCATCAACCTGCGCTTCCAGAACACAATCGAGGCCCTCAGCAATGCCAACCGCCAGGTCCGTCGCTTTCATGAGGACTTTGCTCAGCACGCCATTGGTCTCATGAGCGTCGACCTCACCTCACACATGGATCAGTGGCGCGTCACCGTGGACGATTTGCGCAGCAGGATGGAGGACTTCATTGCGAGACAGCACTTGTCTGACTACGATGACTGGCGCCGGCATTGGGATGCACAGATCTACAAGGCTCTTGAGTACCAGTATCGCCGGGGCTTGGAGTCCCTCCACGAGGAGATGACAGAGTTCAAGGTGGAGTTGGTACTGAAGCAAGGAGTGGTGCACTTCAAACCTAGCTTCGAGGCGGTTCGCGAGGCCTACTACGTCAAGCTGCGAGAGTTTGTTAGTGTGCCCCTGCGCTTCCGCGGGCTTCAGCCCAAACGGCAAAACGCAACCACGCTCTACGAGATGTATCCACTGATACCTCTCACCAACTCTGACCGCATCGTCACTGTGCACACCAAAGCCGTGGAGCTCTTCTCGAAGCTCAATCGGATCCGTAAAGCGTTTCGCTCGCACATTGTCGTTGGTTTGTGCGGCATCAACGGCTCACCTCATCTAGACTCGATTACAAATGCGTGGATGGAAGCGATGGCCGGACAAATAAGTGAGGGATTTCGCACAGTGGAGGGGCACCGAGAGAAGATGGGTAAGATCGAGGCTGTCATGAAGATCGACTGTTTTGCGATCAGCACTGTCCCAGTTCTGGCTAGCATCGAGGAGCACCTTCGTCGTCTAGAGGAGGCTCTCCTGAACGGCATACGCCGACATATCCAGGCCTCTGTGAACGAGATCGATGAGTTTGTGCAGCGGGTGTCGAACATCGTGGAGCGCCAGCCAACGACGATAGACGATGTTGGAGACGCAAACAAGCGCTACAAGGAGTCGCTGGAACAGATGAGCATCTACGAAAAGAAACTGGAGGGTGTCCTGGTGCAGAACAAGGAGCTGCGCAACCGGGTGGGCACCTCCATCGACATTGGCGCAACCCGCACCCGCTGGGACCACTTGAAGGACGCGATGGCGTCCCACACAAATGTGATGGAGGCGGCCGTGTTGAAGATGGGGGTTTCCCTCAACAGCCTCATTCAACGCTTCCTGAAGGATGAGCAGCGCTTTGCTGAGGGGTGGAGGCGGCAGAAAGCGCAGCTGATGCGCGCCTTTGAGGCCAAGGACACAAAGATGGTTCATAAGCTGCTGCCGTCCCTAAAGGACCAGCTGAACAACTTGGCTGACCTCGAGTTTCAGGCAAACGAGCTGGAGCGCAAGTGCGAGTTTTTTGGGCAGCTGAAGCCGGTCTTTGGGGCCCTGCAGGAGACCAAGAAGGACGTGCAGGCGACGAGTGCCATGTGGGGACTATACGACACCTTCGAGGAGGAGATTGGGAAGCTGCGGGCCGAGGACTGGCTCACGTTCCGTGCGCGCTCGTTCCAGTTCGAGGACTTCTGCAAGGAGTGGCATACGACGCTCAAAAAAGCAATGAAAGCGAGGAGTGATGCGGCCGCAGAGGACAAAACCGGTGAAGACAAGGGGGCAATAGCGAACCGGTCCGAGCGCCACACCAATAGCCCCATCGCCACCTACCTACTCCAAGTGGTCACGGACTGGGTGAACGTCGTGCCGCTGCTGAAGTTCGTGCGAGGCGACGGATGGATGACGGAGCACTGGAACGAAATGTTTCGGCTCCTCGGCATTCCAAAGGAGACGACGAGCACCAGCCTGACGTTCGGCTTGATTCTCGACCACTACTCGGAGCTCCTGGCGAAGGAGGAGGAGCTGAAGCACCTCCACGCCCGCGCGCAAGGCGAGATTCAGCTCCGTGAAGCCTTGCAAGACATGCGCAAGTGGGCCCTGGATGCTGTCTTCAACCTCACACCCCCAACGGAGACCACCAGCAAAGTGCGTCTCATCACAGACTGGAAAGAGGTCATGACGCAGGTCAGCGACAATCAGGCTCTCGTCAACTCGCTCAAGGACAGTCCGTTTTACGTGCACTTTGCCAACGAGGCGTTGGGGTGGGAGTCAAAACTCCTCTCACTTTCGCAGAGTCTCACGCTGCTCAACAGCATTCAGCGCCGCTGGGCGTATCTGGAGCCGATCTTTGCCCGTGGCGCGTTGCCGCACGAGCAGGCTCGCTTCAAGCGTGTGGACAAGGAGTTCGTCGGCATCTTGCGCGAGGTCGAGGCGGACCCTCGTGTTATGTCTCTTGCCAACCAGATGGACGCGAATGAAAAGTTGAAGGGCATCCTTGAGCAGATTGAGCGGTGCCAGCGGTCGCTCATGGAGTTTCTGGAGGCGAAGCGCGGAAAGATGCCACGCTTCTACTTCATCAGCGACGAGGATCTGCTCGAGATGCTTGGCCGCAGCGAAACCCCGTCTGTGATTCAGGTCCATCTCAAGAAGCTCTTCATGGGTATCCACACCGTCGCCTTCAGTGGTGACAACACTAACATTACGCACATGATTAGCGCGGACCATGAGGAGGTGGCGCTGTTTAGGCCGGTGGCGATTACGAGCCAGGATGTGGAGGACTGGCTGCTAGCACTCGATGTGAGCATGCAGGATACTCTTCAGAATCTTCTCAGGAAGTGCATCGAGCAGCCAGACGCGACCACAAAGGACAGCATCATCCAGTACCCGTCTCAGATCCTTCAGGTATCGCAAGGCGTGCTCTTTTCCCGCGAAGCTGAAAAGGCGATTGCCGCGCAATCCCTTAAGCAGCTGCACGTGTCGCTTCGACAGCGACTCGACCGACTCGCCGCTCTTACGTCAGAGCTGGATGCGTTGAACGTGCTGAAGGTGAAGGCGCTCATCCTCGACACAATACACAACATTGAGGTTGTCGAGCTTCTCAGGGAGCACAGCGTCCGAAGCGTTGACGAGTGGTGGTGGAAAAAGCAGTTCCGTTACTGCATGTCCACAAACGGCACGCACTCCTGCACCGTGCAAATGGCCGACACAAGATTTGAATACGCGTACGAGTACCAAGGCAACGCGGCGAAGCTCGTGCACACGCCGCTGACAGACCGCTGCTACCTCATCCTCACGAAGGGCATGGACCTTGGCTACGGCGGCAACCCATACGGACCTGCGGGTACCGGGAAGACAGAGTCTGTGAAGGCGCTCGGCTCAGCAATGGGTCGCCAGGTGCTCGTCTTCAACTGTGACGAGGGCATTGACTTCAAAGCAATGGGACGCATCCTGATTGGAATTGTCAAGTGCGGCGCGTGGGGTTGTTTTGACGAGTTCAATCGCCTCAAAATCGATCAGCTTTCTGCCATCTCACAAATGATTCAGGTCATTCAGCAGGCATTAAAGAACAGAGACACGACTTGCACGTTGCTGAACAGCGAAGTAGCAGTGAACGCCAAAGCGGGCATTTTTGTCACGTTGAACCCCGCCGGCAAGGGCTACGGCGGCCGCACACGGCTGCCAGACAACCTAAAGCAGCTCTTTCGCGAGGTGGCAATGAGCGTACCCGATAATGAGCTCATCACCTCGACTGTGCTTCTCTCCGAGGGGTTTATGCATGCGCGGCCGCTGGCCAAGAGCGTTGTCACACTCTACCGCCTCTGCGAGCAGCTCATGAGTCGGCAGCAGCACTACGACTGGGGTCTGCGCCCACTGAAGGCAGTGCTGCGACTGGGCGGCACGCTGGTGCAGCGTTGGAAAATGGAGCACGCTGGTGCCGAAGCGACTCAAAAGGACGAGACGGAGCTTATTCTTCAGTCGCTGAACATCAACACCCTCAGCAAGCTCACTTTAGATGACGCCAGAATCTTTCAGGGGCTTCTACGCGACATATTTCCTGGCGCAGAGTCGCGCGACATCACCTACAAGGAGCTGGAAGTGGCCGTGGCGAACGCTGTCGAAGAGCTGGGCTTGCAGTCGATTGTTGCACAGCAGAAAAAGGTTCTTCAGCTGTACGAGGCACTGCAGCAGCGCACGGGGGTGGTGCTGGTGGGCCCAAGCGGCAGCGGCAAGAGCACCCTCCTCAGGATTCTCCGCAAGGCCTTGCAACTGATGCAAATATCGGTGCCCTTGCACGTCATGAACCCCAAGGCAATGCCGCGGCACCGCTTGCTCGGTTACATGGACGCTGACACACGGGAATGGTACGACGGTGTCCTGACTGCAGCGGCGCGTGATGTTGTGAAGCAGCCGAAGGAGGCACGGCCGTGGGTGCTGTGCGACGGCGACATCGATCCCGAGTGGATCGAGTCTCTCAACTCGGTTTTGGATGACAATAAACTGCTAACGATGCCGAACGGCGTGCGTATTCAGTTTGGATCAAATGTGAACTTTGTCTTCGAGACGCACAGCCTCGAGTACGCGTCGCCGGCGACGGTGTCGCGCATGGGCGTTCTTTTCTTCTCCGAGAAGGACGTGCTACTCGAGGCGGTGGTGGAGTCGGGAATGGCCCTCGAGTCGCCCCACGTAAAAAATGTGGTGCTGCCACTCACCTTCAAGTACGTTTTCTCTGCCATCGACGAAGCACAGCGGTTGAATGACTTCTCTGTTGCCACGACGCGCATGGGTTTGCTACGGATATGCCTTTTACACGTGCGGCTCGCCAAGAATGCGCAAGACTTCGCCTACTTGCTGACACGCGGTCTGTGCGCATGCCTGAATGCCGGCAGCGCGGTGAAGCTGGCGAGTTGGATCTACACCGCGATGGAGCAGAAGCCGTGCAGCGGAAACCGCCCGTTCGACTCGTATTGGGATGACAAGCTCAAACGCGCCGTGGAGTTCTCCGCCGATCTGTCGACACCGGTGACGCCGGCCGATTTGTTGGCAGGGCGCCCACCGGTCATGCAGACCGTGGAGGTGAAGCGACTCGTGGCCACGCTGGAACCGCTCTTGGAGGACGGCAGCTGCAGGCCATTTTTCATTGTCGGACCAGAGGGGTGCGGGAAGGGCGCACTGCTCGACTACGTTTTCTCGACCCGGCCGACCTTGCGCGCCATGACCATCAACTGCACCGCCCAGACAGACTCTACGCACGTCATTCAGAAGATCGAGCAAGGGTGTGTGTTGGCAACCACGAATACCGGGCCTGTGTACCGTCCACGCGAAGGGGAGCGACTCGTTATCATTTTCAAGAACATCAACCTGACCAAGGCGGACAAGTACGGCACCGTAGAGTTGCACTCCTTTCTGCAGCAGCTTATCCTCTACAAGGGCTTCTACAACCAGGACCTCGAATGGGTGGCGGTCGAGCGCGTGCAGATCGTTGCTAGCATGAACCCGGCTCTATCGGCCGGGCGCTACCCGGTAACACCGCGCCTGCTGGCGCTCGCCACCATCGTGACGGCATCCTACCCTTCAAAGGAGAGCCTCGTGCAGGTATACGCCACGTATTGGGTAAATCTGTTACGGCAGACGGATATTGGCCAGGGGAAAGACTACGAGGGCGGTGCGCAGCTCGCACATTTCATGGTGAACGTGTACGACAAGGTGCGCCGCCAGTTCGAGGGCGAGGGGTACGCGCACTTCTCCTTCAGTCCCCGTCACCTCACCAAATGGGTCACCAACGTACTCCTCTACCACATCGACACCCGCACCACGCTGCCGGCAGTGTTGGGCTACGAGGCTAGCCGCATCTTCACCGACTGCCTCCCGCGCACCGAGGACCGTCGGCAAGTGCTTCGGATTCTCTCGGAGCAGCTTGCGGCGATCGGCTATGCGATGCCAGCAAAGGAGGAGCGCTTCACCACAATGTTCGTCACATGGTTTAACCACCAGGGCGGTGCCGCCGCCGCCGTTACTGATACGGGCGAGCCAGCACGAACGAAAACAGCGGCGGCAGAAGAAGAAGATTGGAAGGCCGGCAATGGCGCGGGAGTCAGCAAAGGCGAGAATGAAGGTAGCGAGGCCCACGGAAATGCCACCGCCGGCGCCGCCATAGCGCGCCCACGCATGTTGCTCAAGTTGGAGCAGAAGAAATACGACGACGTGCGGGAGGAGGCAGAGGGCGCACTGCTGCGGTACAGCCGCGAGTTCAAAGAGCTCCACGTCCCTCTGATCCCGGAGATCTTGTGTTGGGTGGCCTACGTCGACCGGGTGCTTGCACGCCCGGGTGGTCATCTCGTCTTGGTTGGCAGCACCGGCGTCGGACGGCGCAACGCTGTGCTTCTCGCCGCGTACCAGCAGCGGCGGGAGGTTGTGTCGCTTAACATGACGCAGGACTACAACCTCAAACAGTTCCAGGTCGAGCTCCGCGGTTTTATCCAACGCGCAACCGTGCAGAACACCCCACTTGTTCTCCTCATCGAGGACCACAACCTCGTCGACGGGATTTTTCTGGAATATCTGAATAGTTTGCTGAGCAGCGGCGAAGTATCAGGGCTGTTCTCGCAGGAGGAGATGGAGACGATGTTCTCAGCGATGCGGGACCACGCGGCCTGCGACGGGTACATTGGGGCGATCCACGCTTACTTTGTGGAGCGATTGCAGCACAATTTACGCATCGCTCTCATCATGGACCACCGCCACGAGCTTTTCTTGACTCGGCTGCAGTCTAGCCCAGCCCTCATGAGCAAGTGTGAGCTGCTTTGGATGGGTACGTGGAGCGGTGACATGACCAAGAGGATCTGCAAGACGTACCTGGCGGACGAAATTGCTGTGCTTGAAGCCGACCCGGCGAACAAGGGTTTTCACGTGCACCGTGAGGTCAACGCCATACACGAAGGCATGGGGGACTCCTCTACTCCGCACGATGTGCAGGTGCTACTGAACACGTTCCGCGCCATCCTGGCCAGGAAGAGCAGTTCCAGTAAGGAAAAGATTGAGCGGCTGGAGGCGGGATTGTCAAAGCTGAAAGAGGCGGAGGAGAGCGTTGAGAAGGTCAAGAAGGACGTTGCGGAGAAGAAAAAGGATGTGGAGCGGATGCAGAAGGCAGCAGACAAGGCGCTGAACGAGATCCAGTCTAGCATGGAGGAGTCCCAGGAGCAGCGCGACGAAGCGGCCACGCTTCAAGAACAGCTCAAGGAAGAGCAGACGCACATTGCACAGAACCGCGGACAGGTGGAGGAGGAGCTTGGCAGCATCAAGCCGCTCCTGGAGGCCGCGCGGGATGCCGTCAGCTCTATCCGAAGCGAGCAGCTCAACGAGATCCGCTCTTTGCCGTCTCCACCGGAGGCCATCCGTGTCGTTCTCGAGGGCGTCCTGGCACTGCTCGGCATGAACGACACCTCTTGGCAGTCGATGCGACAGTTCCTGGGCGAACGAGGTGCAAAGCAGCGCATTCTCGACTTCGATGTCAACAACGTGACTCCCGACATCCGCCGTCGTGTGGATAAGCTGCTGCGTGATCGCGCCCCCTTCTTCAAGGCAGAAACCGTCCAGCGCGCCTCCATGGCGGCAGCGCCGATGGCGGAGTGGGTCAAGGCAATGCGAGAGTACTCGACCATCATGGAGCGCATCTCACCCCTGACGCAGCAGTTGCAGCAGCTTGAAGCCCACCAGAAAGACGGCGCTGCTAAACTGGAACACCTACAGAAGAAGCTCAAGAAAATTGACGCCAAGGTGAAAGAGCTGCGCGAGGGGTTCTCAGAGAAGTGTAAGGAAGCGGAGCGCCTGCGAGGTAAGCTGCAGGCTGCCGAGGAGGAGCTGGAGAAGGCGAAGGATCTATTGAAGAAGCTGAGTGGTGAGAAGGGCCGGTGGGCCACCGAGGCGGCTGCAATACAGGAATCGAACGACACAATGCCGAAGCGCGCCCTCGTCGCTGCTGCCTTCCTGACATACCTCGGACGCGAGATGGAGGACGGCCGGCGCCGCTTTCTCAAGACGTGGTGCGACCGGCTTGGCTTGCCGGGGGTTCTTGACGTGACGCACTTCCTGCGGACTGAGGGAGACCTTTTCCAGTACAAATCTGAGGGTCTCTCAGCGGATGCACTGAGTCTGGAGAACGCGGTGGTAATGCTGGATGTGGAGGAGACGCCGCTCGTCGTTGACCCGGCAAACAAGGCGGTGGAGTGGATGCGAGAGCACATGAGGGTGCTGAACACCGTTGTCGAAACGGTGTCGCTACGCGATGAGCGCTTCACCCACGCGCTCGAGCTTGCGATCCGTTTCGGGAAGACGTTGCTGGTGACGGAGGTGGCGGATATCACGCCTATGCTTTACCCTGTCCTGCGCCGCGACCTCATCTCTGTTGGTGCAAAGCGGGTTGTCCAGGTGGGCAACAAGGCTGTGGAGTGGCAGGACAACTTTCGGATACTGCTTTTCTCGCGGCAGTCGGAGATTCGACTGTCGCCCGGTGCCGCAGCCCTGGTGACGGAGGTGAACTTCTCTGTGACGAACCTCGGACTTGAGGGCCAGCTTCTCGGCGTGACGCTGCGAGAGGTGCGGCCAGAGCTGGAGAAGCAGAAGATGGAACTCATCAAAAACGAAGAGGATTTGCAGCTGCAGCTCATCAAGCTCGAGGAGCGCCTTCTCGGCGACCTTGCTGAGTCACAGGGTAGCCTGCTGGAGAACACGAAACTCATCAAGTCCCTCAACGAAGTCAAGATACAGGCCTCCAACATTCAGGAGTCTCTCTCGCGCTCGCACGAGCTGCAGGTGGAGCTGGATGAGAAGCGCGAGGTGTATCGCCCCTTTGCGCATCACGGAGCTCGCCTGTTTTTTATTCTTCGTGACATGGAGACGCTGAACCACATGTACCAATACGGTATCAACGATTACATCACCCTCTTTACTCAGACGCTCAAGGAATACAAGGGCAGCGACGAGGCGGGGGTAAACGTGCAGGCTTTGATAATGAGGTTCACCAAGACCTGCTTCCACAACGTGGCGCGCGGACTACTCAAGAAGGACCGTATTGCCTTTGGTCTTCACGTCCTGCACGGCTTGTGGCCAGAGGATTATCCACAGGAGCTGTGGAACGCTCTGGTGGGGACCATCACCAATGCGAAGGCAGTCGCAGATTCGCAGCTGCCACCGTGGGCCCCGCTCTCAAGCAAGATCAAGTACGCCAACATCCTCTCTAGCACACTCGGTCAGACCATAGCGGAAAAGTGGAATGCCGATGACCCGAATCGATTGGCCGCGGTCATGAGCCACCCCACACCGGAGAGCGAGCTGGTATCGCCTGCCGCGTACACAATGAGCGACAGCGGTCCTGACCTCTTGGATATGGAGAAACTGCTATGGATCAACGCGTTCCGCCCAGACCGCGCTTCTGCCATATCACTCCAGATTATCTTGCGCAAGCTGGAGCTGACGTCGTTGGCCCCCATCATGTCGCTCGAACAAACGATCCTGAGCAGCAGCTGTACTGCCCCGGTGCTTCTGATCACCTCGAGTGGCGCTGATCCGAGCATAGAAATACAGGATGTGGCGACGCACCTCGTAGGCAAGGAGCGCTTTGTACAGCTTGCTCTCGGTGGTGGGCAGACGGACAACGCGCTGCAGCAGATGCGACGCTGCGCCGTGCAAGGAGACTGGCTGCTGCTCAAGAACCTTCACCTTGTTCTGGGCTGGGCCTCGGTGCTTGAGAACGAGTTGTGCTCGATGCCCCCACCACACGAAGACTTCCGCCTCATTATTACTACTGAGCAACACGACCTCTTTCCCAGCGTGCTGCTGCGCATGTCTAACAAGGTGGTCGTGGAAGCCCCGCCGGGTGTAAAACAAAACCTGCTGCGAACCTACAGTCTCTGGGACTCCGCGTTTCTCGCATCGCAGTCGAACACCGGCGCGCGGCTGCTCTTCGGGCTCGCGTGGTTCCACGCTGTGGTGCAGGAGCGCCGCACTTACGTGCCCCAGGGCTGGTCCAAGTACTACGAATTCTCGCCAGCGGATCTGAAAACGGCAACAGATGTCATGACCAGCTTGTCGAGGAAGCGGCAGCTGGACTGGGTGACACTCACGGGCTTTCTCGAAAATTGTCTCTATGGCGGCCGCCTCGAGAACGTGGCGGATGAGAAGGTGCTGCATCTTCTCATCCAAACGTACTTTAACGAAGATGTGCTGCTCAAGGACAAGTCGCCGCTGTTTCACGGCGTGACGGCGGAGCACGCAGGCAAACACGACGAGGTGGTGGCTTCTCTGCAATCCAACGTGCCTGACGTCGACCCGCCAGCGTTGCTGTGCCTATGCGACAACGCGGACCGCAGTGTGCAGGAGGACGTGGCATACACCACGCGCGAGTTGCTCCGTGAGCTCTGCAAGAAGGGAAGTACGACGCAGGCGAGTGGCGAACAGTGGCGAGAGCGGCTGAAGCCAGTGATTGAGATGTGGAAGAACAGCGGTGTCGCAGGAAAGGGTGTGCCGCCGCCAGTCTCAAGCCAGTCCAGCGACCCGGGTCCAATGGAGGTGTTTTTTATCAGCGAGGTGAATGTGATTACCGCACTCATCAAGGACGTTGCTGCCTTCTTTCATACGTTGCAGGGCGTTGCGGATGGAACCACAATTCCCGATGCAGGGCTGCGCGCGGAGGCGACCGAGCTCATGAGCGGTCGTATGCCGAGCCGCTGGATTGAGCGCATGTACGGTCCACACGAGGCAAAGATGTGGCTCGCGCTTCTGTTGCGGAAGTACAACACGACCCGCGCCAGTATGAGGGCATCGTTTAGCATGTCTGTGGCCTACGATCTCTCGTCTCTTTTGCGTCCGCAGACGTTTTTCAACGCCCTCCGACAGCACACGGCGCGGGCAACGAAGGTGCCCCTTGCAGATCTTGTCTTGGTGGCCTCTACAGACAGCATGGATCTTGCGGAGGTGGCAGTCAAGGTGGCCGCGAAGAGTCTAGTGATCCAGGGCGCGGTGCTCGCAGGCAATGGCAGCCTAGCGGCTGTGCAGGCCAACTCGCCGACCTCCGCGGAGATTGGGGTAGATGTTGCGGTTGGTTGGTTGCCGGCAGGCAAGGTGAAGCACACCGATGGCAACACATTCATTCCAGTTTACGCAGACGCAGAGCGCCAGACGCATATCTTCCCACTAAAAGTGAAGTGCACAAGCCAGACCGACGCGACCAGGGTGGCCCTCAACGGTGTTGCGTGCTACTTGGTGAATGTGTAGGCGGGGGACGCCTAACCGATGCCATCCGTGCGTTGATGCGCGCTTAGCAGCCACCACGCAACTCGGCTTGGTGGGTCATGGAGGCTTTCCTCATCCTCGCTTTTTCTCTCTCTCTTCACCTGCACATTTTTGTTACGAGGATATTGTAAGTGGCGATCCACGGCTGCAGCCGCGCGGCACCGTCTGCGCATCATTCGTGAAAAGAAAGTGTAATCTCCTCATACTTGTGTATGTGCCCGCGCGCGCTCGATATCGAGTGCGTGCGACGGGTCCGCCCTGTGCGAGCCGGACTCTACCTCCTCTATTTTTCCTTTTATTATTGGCTTGCGCCTTGATTTCATGTTATGTTAGGAGCTGTCTGACCCTGATGTGGGTTTTTTTCTTTTGTTGTTAAGTAGCCCCTGTCTCAATTTGTCCAGAGGGCCATACGGTCTGTCCCTCTTTCCTCTATCCACACCTGCCGTCGCTGCATGTATGCGAGGGTGCAAGATGGAATGTATAGACACAAGAAGATGTGTGCGAAGACATCAGCACGGGGCGTTTCTGCTCTTCTTTCTCCCAGCGTCGGTTAAAGCGCCGCGCGTGCAAAGCGCTGGGTGACCAGGACACTGCTCTATGTGTTTTTGGTGTTTGCGTGCGTGTGCGCGTGTGTGTATGTGTGTGTGGGAGCGGGTGCATCACCTTGCTGATCAACATGGCATACGAATGATTGCTGCTCAGGCTATATCGCGTCACATCGTCGTTTTGCGGCTATGTGGAGACAAAGGAGTAGATGACGGCCTGAACTGCGGGGTTCTCACTGCGATGCCCTGTGCCACGCACGCCCACACACTCTCCCGCTGGGTTTTGTCTGTACCTCGCTCTTTCCTTCATTCCCGTTTTTTGTCGGCTTCTCTTCGGTTTGCTGCTTCCCTTTCGGTCTGTCGTCGTCTTGGCTGGGGGGGGGGGTCGCCGGGCTCCTGTGCCCGCCAGGCACGGGGCCCCGCCCGCCATGCGGCCCCCTGGCGCCGAACCTGCCAGGCCGCCGAGGGAGGCCCAGCCGGACCCGGCCCACCGCCTCGCCCCCGACGCAGGCTCACCCAGCGCGAGGGAACGGCGGCGCTTGCCGCCTCGCCCCCCACCCCAAAGACCCCCCGCCCGCACCCGGCCGTCGCCGCCGCCCAGCGCGTGGACACACGCCCCCGCTGAATAGCCTCATTCGGGTGAGTGTGGGTAGTCTACTTGACGACCTCGGCGATCCGCTCCCCATATGCATTGTAAACCACTTTGGTGTAATTGCTGCCTTCGGATACGCACCGCCCTTTACACCAGCAAACGGAGCCATACGGAACACCCGGCACCGCCCGTCCTCTCTCAGGGGATGTCGGGTGAGGGGTGGGGGGGGGGAGGAGGAGGCAGAGCGGCTCTTGATTAGAAATCGTTGGATTTATCCCGTGCATATGTTGTCGCCTTCGTCCTGCCCCTATCAAAGGATCCCCTACCCTTTCCTGTTGCCTTGGATGCACATACTTTAGGTCAGCTCAGGATGTTTAGCCAAATACGATGGCGCAACTCTCCTCGTGAAAGGCGTGCGTGGGAAGGGGGGGTTGGGGGGTTGGGTGGAGCGATGCTCTTCGCCGCCCTCAGTCAGTGGAGAATCCCTTCTGCGTGGAAACACCCCACAAACCCTCCCAGGCGACCCTGGAATCTTCTTCCCTCCCTCTCTCCCCCCTCCACTCGTCACTCAGACGCATCTGTCGATCATGCCCTCAGTCTTCGGGGAGTCGATGTCCGCTTGGACACTCGGGATGAATACGGGCCACCGTGCAGGAGATGGCGCGGCACCCGGGTGAAAGACACAAAAAGATATGTGTGGGTGTATATAGCTCGCAAGACAAGGGCATGAGAAGGTGCCACGATGACCAAACTGGTTGCTGCAAGGGTGTCCCTGGTAATTCAACGGGACTGTGTGGAGGGGAGACGATGTACACGAGGAGGAGGAGGGGTCGCCGATGGTTTTGGTTTCAGATAGGGATAAAGTGTTCATGTAGACTGTTACAGGGTAATTCCTTCGCCGTCAAAGAACCCCCACCCCTCCCCCAACTACCATATATATATATATGTGAGCAACATATAAAAATAAAAGCGAAGGTGCCTTCATCTTGGTGTATGTGTAAGCGTTGCTTAGACCAGACGACCAAAACACGCACACATAGTCGCTCTTGACGCACATGCGCTTCTCGACATCATACTTGAGTTCTTTTTCTCATATATATATATATATATATATTATATAGGCGGTTATGCATATATTTTGTCAGACATGCAGACACCCGTAGTCATACATTGCGTGCCTGGGTGAAGAACAATGTGTCAAAGGCGCATACGAATATCCAAGTAGCTGTGTTTGTGTGTGTGTATGTTTGCATGGAGGAAGGGGGCAGGGGAGGGCTGAGTGGCGTGGACGACAAAGAGTGTCAGCGAGCGAGCCTTTCCCAGCGACCTTTGTGAGCTGCTCCAACATCTTCCTTTTGAATATTTTCCATCCAACACTTCGTTGAAGAAAAGAGGTTCCCGTGCACTTCCTGCTTCCAAAAATAACAACGAGAAACAAGCACTGTAATACGCTGGTTGGGCAAAAAGAATTGCTGATCAGCACAGAAATGAGTAGAAAAATATGAAAAAAAAATAGGGAAAAAAAACGCGCCGTAGTGGGAACAAAGGGAAGAGGAGGGAAGGAAGGGAGGGGGAAACAAAGAAACGATGGAGGACGAAAAAAGAAGACATCGTAGCGCATGCGCGCAAAACGGCGCCTCCCCCCTCCCCTCCCCTCCCCCTCCCCTCGCTTGCGTCTTTTGCGCGTCTGTGCAAAAGACGCACAAGGGGGGAGAAGTGGAGACGAGTAGGGAAGCGGTTATCCCATAGATATTTGGGAGGAGGGGAAGAGGAGCGGCAGAAATGGGTAGGTGGAGATGTACCCGTTTCGGGGGGTGGCAGGTTGTGGATCAACGCTCTCTCACACCCTCCTCGTCAAAAGCATTCTCCATCTGCTACCTGGTGTACTGCCTTGTCGGCGTGGCGGTACCACATTCGCACGCATATACGTGAATGTTGCGCGCGCAGAACCCGCCGCTATTCATACCTGACGCCAAGGAACGGGTTCGCAGAATCGGGGTTGTGGGACCCTGCGCTGTTGGCGTTGGAGTTTTCACTCATGTCCCCATGGTCCTCCTTGTCTTCTTTCGGGCAGAGGTTGTCTTCGCCCGCAAGGTGGTCGCCATTTGATAGTGCGTTGCCTGTGGCCGTGTACAGGAGCGGCGCTTCGTCGATGCGCCTCGAGCGCCGTTCAAAAGACTCGGCCATGGCCTTCTCCTTCAATGCGTCCATGTTGGTATTGGTAAACCTCGTGGTGCCGTTGTTGTCCACATCAGTTCGGTAGCTGCTCATCGTTGTTTCCAGTTGACCACAAAAAGTGGCCGTGCAGTGGAGGTAGTTGTTAAGGGATTGAAGCAGGATGTCCTTGGTGGACGCCTGGAGTGCCTTTATCTCATTGCCAAAGGTCTCGCGGTGTGACTCATACGATGCCTTCGCCTTATCGCGCCTCAACACTGTTTTCTTGTATTCATTGCTGAGCGTCAGAGGCTTATTTTTCTTGGCGTACGATTTCTCGATCATATCCAGTTTGAAGCGGATGGCGTCGTACTCCTTCCGCTTGCTTTTGAGGACGCTGTAGGACTTGTCCGCCTTCTTGAGGTCCGCATTGACTGAACCCATGACGGCTATTGTGCCTCTGTGGATCTCGTTGTTGAATGTATCAAAACCACCTTTATCCTTGAGATCGCGCATCCCGTCGCGAAATTCGGTGATCTGTTTGCGCGCCTCGTTCCCGCAGTGCTGGGAGATATTGCCATAAACCTGCGCCACCTGGTCAAAGGCGGTGAGGAGGCTCCGGTACGAGTTCATGGTGGATGTGATGGCCTCGCTGAAGTTCTTCATGCATACCTCCAAGTCGGACAGATAGAGGCCACGGGTGTTTGTGTCGGTGTCGACCGTCGCAGGGATGCTGACGCAGAGCGGCATGGCTGCGGTGTTGTTGTGAGTGGGAGAACGAAAGCCTGGGAGGGAGAGAAGAGGGGGAGGGGGGAGAAGAGCGGGTGTCTGCACTCTCCGCTTATTCAAAAAGCAGAAGGGAAATCGGGGGGAAAAGTGGACTGAGGAAAAAATGAAAGGAGAAGGTGGAGTGGTGGTGGTGATGGGGGAGAGAGACACACACAGAAAATAGAGCACGCAAGTCTCACTATAACAAATAATACATCACCAGCACTACCACAAGAAGCACAGCTGGGATCACGAGCACCAACAAACAAGAAAACAGGAGGAGAGGGTGGGGTGGGGTGAGGTGGGATGGGAGGAGAGAGAGAGGAAAAAGTGGGGCTGGAAGAGGCGATGAGGGTATCGGAGGATTTCTTTCCCTTTGAAATCTTCCGTCGTGTTTCTCGTTTGCTTTTCGTGTAGGTCTGAGTGGTTTTTTCTTTTGCTTGTCGTGTTTTTTTTTCCTTCTAGGTGTGCGGATGAAGAGGGGAATGCTGAGAAGCGGAGATGAACACCGAGACTTCGCACGTTTAGATGATGTGGAAAACGAGGGAGATGAAAAGGGATGGGAGCGGAGGTGGAGGGCGGAGAACATGGAGAGCCGGGTGAGAGCGACGCGTTTGCGTTTCCTTCAAATTTTCCTCCTCTTCCATGTCGACCGCTATGAGTATGGGATGGCTCCACAACATGGCGGCCTGCTCGAGGGGGCACAACGACAAAACCTTCAGGTTCTTCTTCTCTCATGGCTGTGTCGCCGTGTCGTGTGTAATGACCGCGTACTCTTTTGGTGCTATTGTTTTCCCTTCCCTTTTGTAGAATATATATTTTTCAAAGCTCAATATGTTGTAGCGACTGATGGGCGTGAGGTGCACAAGAAGAGTGCGGGCACGCGAAAAAGAAAAACACCACGAGTGTCACACATACCGTGAAGCAGAAGCAGACAAGCAGATTGGGCGTCGCTTGGAGCAAGAGGGGGGGGGTGCGCAGGCGGTGTGGGTCTCGGCAGCGATTCTCCACGAGCGATAAGGGTGGCCACGTTCGCACTAGACACCTTGGCGCCCACTGAGGACCTTACCACCCCTCTATCCGCCGACTTTCTCGTCCTCGATCCGGTCAGCGCAAGACTCACAGACTATGAACTTACGGAAAGTGTATGTCATACACACACACACACACACGCGCGCGATAAAAAAGTTAGCACGGGGATTGTCCAAGACAGCGTGGACATTGGAGTATCACGGATCTACTTTGCTGGATCCAATCCCTGCAATATTTGAGGTGTTTATGCGCAGGTCTGGGCTGTGCGAGGTTTGTGGGGTTGTGTCTGCACTGGATGTAATGTGTGTCGATGCCAACAAGGAAACACAGGAAGGGGGGAAGGGAGAAAGGGTGTACGGCAAGAGGAAAATGGAGAGGCGGTTGTGAGCAGGAGGGAGGGGGGAACGGAGATGAGTCATCGCCTTCAAAGAGCGATGAGCAGCGTGCATGCTTCTCTACTGAAGCTCATGTGTGTTTACCGTCATTCTCTCGGGGTTTTTTCTCCATCGCCGCCTCCACCACAGGGGGGGGGGACTGGAGGCGCATCCTTCCCTCCTCCTACCAGAGAGGTCTCAATCACCCCTCCCTCTTGACCTCCGCATCGCCAATTAGTTAAGTTTTTAATCTTGCATGTTTGCGGCTCTGCTTTCGTTTCTGTTGTTGTTGTTGTTCTGCCCCCAGTTCCCTCTCTGACACCTTCAGCACATGCCAACAATTAATTAATTTTCGTTAGTGTATACACACAAACCCATATTTTTATGGATATACGTGGAAAATAGGGGGATAAAGTGCCAACCTCAAAACATGGGGGTACACACGGAGCTGGACTGAGAAGGCGCGGAGAGGAAAGTGGGAGGAGGGGGCGGCGGGGGCGCGGAGATACCTGCTCACATAAAATCGTCGTCAAAGTCAAACTCGTCGTTGTTGGCGGCAACGCGATCCTCATCTTCCTCCTTCTTGTCATGATCTCGGAGAGCCATGACATCCATCTTATAGCGTAAAATGCCGCCCATGCCGCCGAATCCACGCACAAGCTGTGTTCCTTCCTGACTACGGTCGCTGATGAGCTCCAGGGTGCAACCGAACTTTTGGTAGTTCTGGGCGAGCCAATCCACAAAATTCTCCGACTCGATCTCGCTCTGCGCCTTTCCGGCCTCCTGGGTGTGAATATTTTTCTTGACCGCCTCCGCCTCTGTCAGCAGATGAATTTCGATTTCCTCGTCCCCGGCGCCTTTGTTTTTTGTGATGACGTAGCGGTTTACTTCCAGGTCCTCGAAGCAGATGAGTGTCTCCACCGCACCCGCTTCCAGACAGCGCATCGTGTCATTCACACCGAAGCAGTACTGCTGTGTGTCCAAGGCGATCTGGTCAAAGAATGTCTTCAGTAGCTTCTTTTCCTGCACCAACTTTACTCCCGATAGGGCGTCCGAAGATTGATCAATGGCCTGGTTCAGCCCCACGTCACCCGGATGCGCCACATCCACGACCTTCACCACCACCTCCTTCAGGCGGGGGTCGAAGAGGTCCGACTGAAAGAGTACCTCCTTGAAGTCAGCCGAGCCCGCCAGCACAAGACCGCGAACGTTTGGGCGGTCGTTGGTGATGAAGTAGCTTACCGCCGCCTCGGCCACCTTCCGCACGTAGTTGTGGCGCCGCTCCATACGGATACGCGCAAAACGGTTTTTACTCTGGCCACCACGGCCATGCTTCTTTGGGAGCTCTACCGTGAAGGAGCCGAGTTTCTCTTTGACATCGCCGCACAGGGTAGCGAAGGTGCTGCCGCTACCGTCCATGACAATGAAACCAAACTTGTCGTCTGACTCGAGCATGCGACGCAGCTCTTCTGTGTGGAACTTATTGTCACACAGGTAGAGAGAGCGGCTGACCGCCTTGAAGGGTTCAATATCCAGCGTCAGCTTCTTCTCCTTGTTGTCGGCCGTCATCACGGTCCCCGAGTACAGCAGCAGACCCCTAGGCGGCACACGCGGGATCTGCTTGAGGCGTCCGAGCGCCGCCGTGATGGCGCTCTGCACGCTGAGCTTGTTCGTATGCGATTTGATGTTTGACGCCGTACCGTACTCGTTGTTCAGCTTGGTCACCATGGCAGATATTTGCTCCTTCGGCGTCATGTAGACGCTGATCACGCTGGTACCAATACCACGTGCGGACTCCAGCATCTGAATGAGCTTCTTGACCTTGAACCGCTCAATGGTCTTCTCCGCATCGCTTAGCTCGTTTTCACCTGACATGGTGCTTGGATTGGGGGAAAGGGGGGTTGCTTGGAGGAGGGTGTGTGGGGGGGGCGCGGGCGGGCGGGTAGTGTAAGAGGGGAAGTTACTTCACATGGGCAGTACGTGAAGGGATGCAAAGAACACACACACACACACACGCACGTGTATGTGCACAGCAGCCGAAGATGAAGGAGGAAAACAGTGAGATGGGATATGCAAGGAAGATTGGGACGCGGGGGGGAGGGGGGTTCGGAGGGGACGGTGGAGGGACAGAGAGAGAGAGGAAGAAGTGAGCAGCCGGACAGAAGTCCTCCTTGAGGCGGCCACTAGCTCCATATGCTGCCAAAGCGCCTTACACACCAGTGCTAGCACACTTTTTTTTTTTTTGCAACACCACGTCTTACTAATGGGGGATGGCGCATCTTCTGTGTGATGAAGTGCGTCCCCTTTAACAACAACAGGAGTGAGTGTGTTGTTAACACACCCGTGCATGCTCTGGTACGCAAAACAAGTAAAGACGGACAGAGAGAGAGAGAGCAGAGCAGCGCTTTAGACTTAATCGAGGGGCGGGGGGGGGCACAAAAGAAGGGAGGAGAGGGCGGGGAAACATTATAATCTCGCCGCCAGGGTCGTGCGGCGCCGTGCTTCGGGAGAGTGCAGGAAAGACAGCCAAGGTGTCGATAAGGGGTTCCTTCACTGTGAGTGTGTGGGGGGGGGGGGGGGAGGGAGGGGCGAGGCTCCGCCACCGCCATGTTTTGGCGTCCTGCCGCACTGAATACTTGCTGTACTCTCCTTTCGCCTACACCTCACTGGCCAATCGCCTGTACAACGGCAGGCCAGTCAAGCCCACACTTTCGCAGCAGCGCGACCCCCTCTACTGGCTCAATGCCGAAGCGGTTGCCGATACGACACAGAAAAATGCTGGCGAGTGGATCCATCTCAACCAGTGAGGCACACTGCTCGTACACATCCAACGGAATGTCTGTCAAGTCAATCAATATGACGACCAGCTCGCTGTCTGAGTGCACCGCAGTGCACAGAGTGGCCACGATGGCCGTCGGCACGCGGTAACGCCGCGCAATCCGCACTGCCCGCTTCGGGTCCGTGGCCGGGCTGAAGACGATGTCGTACGGATGCACATCGCGGAAGAGAACGTTGTCCGGGGTCAGGGAGGCAGTGCTCACGCTCGCCACATTGCCGGAAGCGCCTGGGGTCTCCATTTCGTCGTCATCGCCGCTTCCGCCGCGGAAGGGGTAGAGAGTGACCATGTCATTCACAATGTGCCAGCGGCCGGGATCCGTTGAGGACACCGTGATCACGCGCGTGAAGTTGCGTTTGATGACGATGGCATCGCGCATGAGGTTACTGTGTTGCACGTCCGCGTCCGATCCCGAGGTGCGGTAACGCCACAGCATTGCTCCGTGCAGGGTAATTACGGTGAGGGGCTGCTTCATGCCCACAATGGCGTTTGGGCCGAATCCCTTGTTGTCGAGGACGGCGACATCCGGGCTGTCATGGATGTAGTGGCCGACAACAAAGTTCTTTGGGTACAGCACGTGTTCCAGCTTGGCGCACACGCTAGTCCGACCAATGGCTGCAGTTGTCGACTTGAGGCCGAAGAGCACGTTGTGGTTGCTCTCTGTCTGGCGCATGCGGAAGCCCACAATCTCACGCACCACATCACGCTGTGCTGAGGCGGCGTCACCGCCAGCTGTTCGACTTGGCGTCGAGACGGCAGCTTCACTGGACACCAAGCTAAAGGTAAAGGTAGCGTTGAGCGCGTACACGTCGGACACGGCATCCACACCGGTCAGTAGACCCCGACCCGGTTCCATCTCCAACGGGTTTAGTAGTGACGACTGAATAAAATGCAACGCTGCCTTCTGCGTGCTATCGTAGCACCTCGCACCGGAGGGAAAGACGTCACCAGCACTGATCGCATCCGCCGGTGGGAGCGTCGGGTCGAAGAAACGCGGCCACGGCATCTCCAGTGGTGGAGCCGTCATACTTTCCCCGTCGAGTCCCTGTAGCCAGGGCACATACTTTTTGAATGTCAGCTTGTAGTTGACGCTGTCTGTGACCGGGTTGCCTACAAGGTTCACCTCTGTCAAGCCCGAAAAATGCCTCAGCTCCTTTGCAATGTCGGTAGAGGTGATGCTGTTGTGCGCCAGCGACAGGGCTCGCAGAGATGTGTGAAGACCGGCCTCTTCGAAGGCTTTGCCAAGATAGTGGAAACTTTTCACCCCATTGTGGTCGAGCTGCAGAATGACAGGCGGCGGTGAGACCAACTCGCGAATGCATGTGCACAACGCGACGCAGAAGGTTCGTGTGTTAAAGTTGATGCTGGAGGCCACGGAGGACAAGTCCTCAAAGGATGTGAGTTGCGACAGATTCAACATACCTGCGTCCACGTTATAGATGATCTGCATCTGCTTCTCAAAGAAAAGCTTCAGCATGGTCGACATCACCTTCACAGTGCCACTCCCCTGTTGAGCCGCGACTTCCTTATGGCCGACAGAACGTATAGCTGTTTGGTTGCGGACGTGCAGATAGGGGCAGTGCTTATTGGAGCAGCTGCCACGAAGGAAGAACTTGCATGGTGTGTTGTACTTGGATGTCCCCACAGCGCCTTTGCCCGCTTTATACGGACGAGACATGAATGGTTTCGGTCCGGCCTCCTGGAGGCGAGGAGGGGGGGGGGCAACAGCAGTAACAACCTCCGAAAGATGACACCACACCTGTCTCGGTAGCCAGATGAACAGCAAGGTGGAGGGGGAGGGGGACAACGAGGGTGAATAGAGAGAGGGAAGTGGAGGTGAAGGGCCAGCACCAAAAACTCTTTGTGCTTCCTTCCAATAGAGAGAAAATGTTATTGCCGCCAAGGGAGAGTGCAAAGGCGCGCACACACACACACACAACAAAAAAATAAAAGGCAGTCACTGAATGGTCCAAGCAGCATCGTTCACAGAAGACAAAGATGCACAGATACGGTTTGTGAGAAGCCGAGAATAAAATAATGGGGGGGGGAGGTTAACAGTGGAGCGGGGCAGAGCATGTGGTAGACAAGGCGGGTCACATGTGCGAGTAAAAGGCCCAGGAAGGGAAGGGAACGCTCAAAAGCAAAGGACAGGAGGGGGAATGCCATTCTGGCAGGTTGTGTGTACGCGCGATGTCCTTTTGATCGTGTGTGTATATAATCTTATACACCTCTACATGTATATATTTTTTTGACTGTTTCATTTACTTGCCACCAACATTTGTTTTTCTTTCACGTTACTCATAGCTTTAATATTGCCCGCCCGCCCCTGATCACACACACACACAGACACACACATACATATATATATATATCGAAGAGAAGACATTTGTTGTCCATCTGTCAGCACATAGCATCGAGCTGGGGTGGTGGTGAAAAGGGGAAGGAGGGAGGGAGGGAGAAAAAAGGGAGTGAAGAAATTTTCTCAGGAATGTTATCGCCAAGAAGAAGAATGCTCAGCACGAGGCAGTCATGCCACCAGCACATCACACACATGACATCATTACGTTGAAATATATGCAGAATGGATAAAGAGACACAAAAAAAAATAACTGGGAGTGCGTATACATATATATGCACTGACATACAGGAGAACCTGCGCGGTGTAGACATTGGCGAACTACGCTACATCACACACGAGCACCAGTGCGCGCGATTCTCAAACCATATTAGGCCTCCGCTATCAGAGCAATATATTTATTGCCACTTGTCAGCCAAGGGCTGGAAAGGAAAAATTAAACGGGAGCCGTGCAGCAGTGAAAGAGATCGTGTGAGCACACACGCGCACACGCGCGCGTAGAAGAGCACAGGCCTGAGGGTGGGTGGGGGGTATGAGGGGGTTGGGGGGGGGGGGAAACGGGAAAGGAGAAAATCTATAAAAACAGTAATGCAGCGATACAGTGGAGTGACAACTGTTCGATGCCCCTCCCCTCCCCCCAGTCCCCGATTCTCATTATGCGAATCCTTCTTGGTTGCTCCTCTTGCTCTTTCCGTGTTTTGCAATGATGGAAAGAGACGCTTGTTGTGGCCGTCTCGAACACACAAGCTCTCTCGCAAAACCTCTGCACTCCGAGTGGTGTCATGTCTCCCGCCCCCTTTTTCTCTCTTCCCCCAGTTCTTCAGCTTGTAGTTCGTGTGTCGCATTCACTAGACTTCATCAGCGCCACACACACACACACACACACGACGATCGATGGCAAGATGCAGTGGAACGCACACGTGGAGAAGGTGAAGAAGAAGGGAGGGGCAGTACCAATGGCAACGACGGAGACGACAGCAGCATGCGGCCCTCTCTCCGCTGCGCACGTGGGAGTCGTCTGGTACGTTGCCTATGCAAATCTGCTCCTGTGACAGTCCCCTCTCTAGCGGTCTGCTGCTCGCCATTCTCCAACACTGGCAATCAGCACCCAGAAAGAGAAAGGAAAAGATTTAGAAAAGCGCGAACGCCCTTCAACGTCCAGGCAAAGGGCGGGGTGTAGACAAACCGAAACAGAGAGAGAGAGAGAGAGCAAAGAGAACGACATGTGAAGGAACCGCCCTACCGCCCCCCCACAAAAATTTTGTTTTGCTTTCATTTCGGTTTCACAAATTAAGCAAGAAATACGCTCCACTCATCGCCGTCCAAGTACGCCATTGGGTGGCGCAGTTGCACAAACGAAAGACGTGATGGAAGGGAGGGAGGGAGGGAGGGAGCACAGAAAAGAAGGAGCTCGGCCAAAGGGAGACGGGGGACAACCAATGCGCTACGACCCTTTTCCCCACGCGCAGAGACACGCACACAAAAAAATACTTGTTAAGCTGTTAAATAGTTGTTGAGCAAATAGTTGACGCCAAGGTATGATAATTGCGAGAAAAAACGCATGGAGGCTGAGGACACAGCGGACAACTCCCCTCCCCTCCCCTCCCCCCCCCTCCCCACTACTCCTCCTCCGCCTCTATAACCACACGGTATACAATGAATGAAAGATGGAGGAGGGGGGGAGGGAGAGAGAGCACAAGAGGACCCTCTGTACGTATCAGGGCTGACATCGAGTAGTGGATGGAGGTGGTGGGGGTGGGGGGGGGGTGATTCCCTAACACAGCAGGAGCTAAAGGATACAGAGGGGAAGAGTCCACTGGATAGACGCACAGAGTGCGAAGACGCGAAGGCAGCCTCTCACGCTGATATATACACCAACAAAACATAACCCGTGTTTTTTTTTCGATAGCGAGTGTAGACATGGAGGAGGGGGGGGAAGGAGGGGCAAGTATACAAGAGAGGTGAGGATAGTACGTTTTTATTCCAGTTTTTTTTTGATGGTATATTCTCTCTTCCCTCCCGTGCATGTGTGTGTGTGTGTGTGTTCGGATGTCTGTCTATGCGTTGGTGTGTGTGCATACAGATAGACTGAGGGTGTGACCTCAAGGTTAGGGAGAGATACAAGGAGACGGACCCACTACCAAAAAAAAAACAAAGCGGCAAAAAAAAAGACTATCAAACGTGCATGTGCCCTCCTAAACATGACTTGATCAGCGTAGGGGGGAGAGAGAAAGAGAGGAGGAGGGGAGGGGGTGGAGGGCAGGGACTCGTGGCGGCGGTCGCACGTGCCCATACGCGGCAACCACTCGCGTCATTGAAATGCGTCTCCAACGGAAAACGCAAACGGTGCAAAGAAAGAATAGAGGAAGAAAAATAAATAAAAAGTCTGTGAGCAAGTGAGGAATGCCAGAGTCCTACCCGAAGTGCATTCATGCACGGAGGCCTCGTTTGATATTGAACGCTGCTTGATCAGCGGAGTGATAGCTATCTGCTCACGGAACCATGACAAATGAGGAGCCACGGACGTACGACATTTTGCCACACAGCAGCAACCGCAGCTTAACATAAAAAAAAGAGAGAAAACATGGATAATGAACAAGTGATACAGAGATGAGTGATGGGAAGCAATAGACATCATCAGAGAGGGGAAAGTGTGTGCGTGTGCGTGTATACCTGGATGGAGTTGGTGATCATGAAAAGAGGAGGTCGGCTGTGTGTGCTTGTGTGTATATGTGTATATATGTGTCGATGCGTGGTGGCCTTGTGCTTTGGCTGAGTCTCGGGATGAGACGACGTCGATGGGATCGCTGTGAAATGGGCGTACGTGAACGACTATTTGCCCCCTTCATGTTGTGCCCGCGCTCTGCACGTTTTTTTTTCCCATTGAAAGCGGGGAAAAAAAGAGAAAAAAAGGGGGCGCGGACGGGGGCGGCGCTGAGGGGGGCGGGAGCGAGGGAGAGACACACACACACACAAACAAAAACAAACAGGCGCAGGGACCAAGTGCGCCATGGAATCTGCCCAGGAGGGAAGAGAAAAAAGGGGGACTGCGAGGCGGCGGAATGGCGTCTTGTGCGAGTGTCAAGATACACCTTCTTCAGACGAGTCGGCGGAGGAGAGAAACACGAAACACAGAGAGAGAGAGAGCACGAGAGAGCCGCTGACACGAGGAGGCGCCAGGAAACAAGGGATAGAGAGGGCCGAGGGGGGGGGGGAGGGGCGAGAGAACCAGCGACCAGCAGCGAGACAGAAACACGAGCACCAACATATCCAGAGACACCACATCCCCCAGCCCATTATCGCAGTGCTGCCCAAGAGCACAAGCGCCAAGAAACATGTGTAGACACGTTGCGCATTGCGGTCCCGGTGAGAGCATCAAGGGAAGCCAAAAAAGGGGCCATGGGGGGGGGGGGGGGAGGGGTGAGTGTGAACAAGACAGCTGGTCTGATATGGCCGATATAAAAGGGAGGGGGGCAACAAATGCTTCTCACTACTCGTCATTCTCTAATTCTCTGGTTTCACGCATCCTCTCCACCTCACAAATAACCCCCCCAAAAAAATGCAACCGAACACACACACACACACACACACATACACTCACTCGTGCCGTGAAGCTCGTGAGACACCCGGCCAGCATCACTTCGCTTATCTAGCCCTCCTCCCTCCGACTCGCAGGCCTATACATGTACACTCCCACGCATTTGATCCTTCTCCTTTCACATATATATATATATATACATATATATGTAGAGGGAGGATAAGCAATGACTGAGGTGGCCATGAGCGAAGCGGGCTTAGGGACGCTCGAGGAGAACACAGTGAAAAGCAAATGAGAGTGGGGTGTGACGCGCCAGATGCAATCGAGGATTCTTTTGGACCAGCAAAGACACACACACATAAAAAAAGAAAAACACAAGAGCGATCGGTGAATAATGAACGTGCCGCACACGGAATGTGACGAGCTGTGTGTGTGTATGTATGCGTGTGTGTGTCTGGGTGTAAGAAAAAAGACCTTGACGACCGTGTCAAATTTTCTTTTTTTTTTTTTTTGGGGGGGGGGGGGGGGTAGTGGCACCGACGGATCGAAATGCACAACAACACGTATGGGGAGAGAGGGTAAGGAAAGACGGTGCGACCCGCGCGCGCACACACACACACACAATGAGCCGCGGCACAATTGGACAGAGGTGAAAAACTTATTTGGTACCTCCGCTCGTACGCCGCGTCTCAAGCGTCCTCCCTTTTTTCCCTCTCCTTTTCACACGAGGGACATGATCGCCTTGAGGCTGCTGCTTTCCACGGGAACAACTCTCTCTGTGATGCACGTCAGATCACCCCTCCCCCTCACACGCCTCGTTCGATGCCCTTTCTTCTTTCACCGCGCTTTCCCTGCTTTTCCCCCAGTCTTTCGTTTGTTTCTTGTATTTCTTCTTCCTTTCCACTCACTCCTTTTCTTCCCTCTCGTGCTGACACACACAAAAAAAAAACACGAAGCTGAAGAGACACACAATGTCCATACGGCGTTGCCCCCACTGAATGCGGTAACCCCGCTCGTTTTTTTTCTTGAAGAGTGGGCTTGCGTTTTGCCCACACAGTCGCTTGGTGTTTTGTTGTCTGTGCACGGGAAACACCTCTAAACATCCGCCCCTCTCAGCTCTACAGGAGACACTCACTTCCACACATCGCTCCCGTCCGCCCTCACAGGCACAGACACAAACACACACAATACACAAGTACATACAGGGTGCCTCGACAGTGTTTCTTGAGAGGCGAAACAGACATACAGGGAGACGCAGCAACACGTTTGCCAGACACACTTATACACACACACACAGACACACACACGCGACTACCCTCTCTCAATACAGCCCTCCAGCAAGTAGGCGCAGCTTCAAAAAGGACAAGTAGAAGTCTGTGTGTGTGTGTGTCTTTTTTTTTGATGGGGGGGGGGGGGGGGGGGAAGGAGGGGGAGCCAGGGAGAGGACCACGCACTGCGCGCCATTCCGTGACGCAACAGTGTGCATCAGCAGTAACATTGCACACAAAACAGGTAGGGGGCCGGCAAGTACGCGTACCAGTCAGACGAGGAGGTGAATTGGCAGTGTGAACGGTTTGAAGAGCGCGGCAGAAAAGAGTCGAGGGGCAAGAGGTACGCAGAGGCGATGATGCAGAAACTACTTCATGTGATTCTTTCGCCACCGTGCACTGATCCTACTGCCTTTCCGTTTTTGTTATTGACTGCTGTAGCTGCTCACACACCCTCACACAATGAATTCCACCCACGCCTTGTCCTTTCTTCCGTCACCTGTAATTTTTTTTTTGCCGCCACCGTACTCACGCTTGAAAGAGCCTTCGTCGGTCCCTCCTCCTCCTCCTGGGGGTTATTGGGGGGGGGGGAAACACACAACAACTCACATCGAGTTGTCAAGCCTGAGTGGCTATGCTGCTTCTACACCCCCCCTCTCCACCCTCCTTCCATTCATCTCTATTAATCGTTGCTGTTTCGTTACATTTTTGTTGTTGTTTGGTGTTAAATGGTAAACAGACACGCTGAAGTAAACTCTGACACACACACACGCTGTACGCCGAGGGAAATGGGGGAGCCGGAGAGGGAGGGGAGGGCCACAAGAATGGAGCCAACCCAAAACCGGCGCCCTTCCCCCGACGCGTACCCAACCATCGACAGCAAAAGAGAGAGAACGACACATACAAATAATAAAAGGCATGGCGTCCGACGCGGAGGCAAGGAAAAAAAAAGGAGGGAAAGGGGAGAAGCATGGGAGTGGTGGTGATGGTTCTGGGGAATAACAAAAAGACACACAAGCGAGTCCACCACAAGCACAAATAAATGTGTGGGGGACGTACCGATGCGCACTGGCACACCTACCCCGGCAGACGCCTTGGCAACGCCGCCATAGGGAGTGGGGGGAGGGGTGACTGTAATGGAGTGTGTGTGCAGGTCGCCGGCGATCACTTCACCCTCTCTACTTTCCTCGCAGGTGTGTGTTTTTTCGGCTCCACACTCCCCCCTTCCTTCTCTCCTCCCCTCCAACCATACGTCAACAGCGCTTCCGGTGTTCCCCACGAAAGTTATAATATATATCATACATATATAAATACTTCCATCGCTGCCGCTTCAAACATACAAACACACACGAGTCAAACCCGAACTGAACGAAAAGTTGCGCCTAACGACACGTCATGCCAGAAAATAAAAATGGAAAGAGAAAGAGAAAAAAGAAAGAACAAAAAAACGCGCACACACATACCAACAGCAAGACACACACAAAAAAGAGGAACATACTTATATTTATTATATGTTCTCAGATGGTGTCACTAAGCAGCAACGGCCACCGCCATCACCCAAAGAGAAATAGATGTGGGAGGGAGGGAGGGGGGGGCGGGGTAGGTTGGGGAGACAGCACACACAAGAGAAACACACAAATATACACACACACACACACAAAAAAAAACATGACCTCACCATAGGAACCTCACAAAATCGCTTCAACCACAAAGTGGAGAAAAAAAAGGAGAGAAAGCAAGTGTGTGCGTGTGTGCGCGTATCAACAGAGCAACACAGAAAAAAATCGAAGACACATATGTCGAGAGAGAGAGAGAGAGAAAGGTGATGTCAACGTGAAAAGCCAGGAAGCGTACTTCATCCAACGACACGGGGTCGACGGATAGACGCAAGAAGTCAAGGTGGCATCAGTGGCACTAGCGTGG